>NC_045793.1:81930959-81993433 GCF_009873245.2 Balaenoptera musculus | reverse complement strand
ATACTCACAAGGACTGCAGGGCTGTAAATGACACCTGCTCTCAAAAAATATCCTGGGGTCAGGAATGGACATTAATATTCAAAGCCCGGCAAACTCTCGAGAAGACAATTTCAACAGGTAAATTTGCTCACAGTGTTTTTCTTTTTTTTCTTTTTAAAGGTACATGAAAAAGTGCTCAACATCAAGAATTTTTAGAGACATGCAATTTTAAACTACAGAAAGGTATTACCTCACAGTAGTCTGAATGGCCATCAGAAAAAAAATGTCTGCAAACCATAAATGCTGAATGCGTTTCCTAGAATGTGTACCCTCCTCTGCTGTTGCTGGGTTGTAAACTGGTAACAGCCACTAATCAGAACAGAATGAAGGTGCCTTGAAAAGGTAACAGTTGAGCTACCATATGATCCTGCCGAACCACTAATGGGCCTATAACCCGAGAAGACCAGAATTCAGAAAGACACAGGCACCCAAACGTGCACTGCAGTGATACTTAAAATAGCCAGACATGGATGCAACGAAAATGTCCATCTACAGATGAATGGACAAAGAAGAAGTGGTACATGTACAGAATGGAATATTAGCCATGGAAAAGATGAAACAATGCCTTTTGCAGCACCGCAGATGAGCCTAGAGTTAATCATACTACATAAAGTAAGTCAGAAAAAGAAAGACAAATATCCGATGATATCATTTACTGGTGTTATCTAAAAATTGATACCCATGAGCATATTTCCACAGGGAAAGACCCGTACAGACTTAGAAAAAGGTGAAAGGAATGGAACAATTAGAAGGTTGGGGGTTAACATACATTTAATAATACATATAAAATATATATATCAAGAAGGACCTACTGGATGCCAAGGGAGGTCTGATCAATGCTCTGTAATGACCAACATGGGAAATAATCTAAACTTGATTAGATATGTGTATATGTATGAATGATCCAGATTTTGTACACCTAGAATAAACAAAACATTGTAATGTTTACAATGTATTTTTACAAATTTTTTTTTACAAATTTTTTTTTACAAATTTTTACAAAAAAAAATTTACAAATTTACTCTGATAAGAAATAAAAATTAAATTAAACAAGAAGTAATGTGACACAAGCTTTTGGGTATTTGTCCTGGCATTTTCCACTCTAATTTACAACCTAGGAACAGGAGTTCCACTGAGACCCTGTTTGCCCTAGCTATCAAGTTGAGTATGAATAAATTCCGCTGCCTTGCTGCCCTTTCCTGCAACTGCAACTTTAAAACCAATGCTTATGGGTTCTTAATATTCACAAGGTCTGTAGGGCTGTAAATGACACCTGCAATCAGGAAATTTCCAGGGGTAGGTACGCAAAAAAAAAAATTCAGAAGAAACAGACTTTCAGGATCCTATTTCAATCGGTAAATTTTACTCACACTGTATAAAAGAAAAGCACTTGGAAAGATGCTCTAATTCGTGTTTATTAGCGGCATGGAAATCAAAACTACAATGAGGGATCACTTCACGTGAGTCAGAATAGCCATCATCGAAAAGTCTACAAATAATAAATGCTTGAGAGTTTGTAGAAAAAAGGGAACCCTCCTATGCTGCTGTTGGGATCTAAGGTGGTAACAGCCACTATAGAGAACAGTATGGAGGTGCCTTTACAAGGTAAAATTAGAGCTGCCATATGATCCAGCAGTCCCACTCCCAGGCGTATATCAAGAGAAAACCAGAATTGGAAAACCCACATGCACCCATATGTGCACTGCAGCACAATTTACAATGTCTAAGACATGGAAGCAACCAAACTATCCATCGGAAGATGGATGGATAAAGAAGTGGTACATGTTCACAGTGAAATATTACTCAGAAATGAAAAAGAATGAAAGAATGCCGTTTGCAGCATAATGGATGGACCTAGAGATAATCATACTAAGTGAAGTCGGAAAGAGAAAGTCAAATATCATATGATACCACTTATAGGTGAAATTTAAAAATTGATACCAATGAACTAATTTACAATAGAGAAACAGGAACTTTCCTGGTGGTCCAATGGTTAAGAATCTTAGCTTCCACTGCAGGGGGTGTGGTTTCGATCCCTGGTGTTGGGAGAAATAATATCCCGCATACCTCGCAGTGCAGCCAAAGAAATAAAAGAGAGAGAAACAGACTCACAGACTTAGAAAACAAACTTATGGTTACCCAATGAGAAAGGTGGGGGGAAGGAATAAATCAGGAGGCTGGGAAAAACATTTACACACTAACACATATAAAATAGGTAATCAACAAAGACCTACTGTATAACAAAGGGAAGTCTACTCAACACTCTCTAATAATCTATATGGGAAAAGAATCTGAAGATGAATAGACATATGAATATACACAACTGAACAAGATTCTGTACGCCTACCACAAACACAATATGTTAAATCAACTTTACTCCAATAAAAAAGAAACATTAAATTAAAAAAAAACAAGAAATAACAAAACACAAGAGTTTGGGTGTTTGTTCTGGCACAGTCCACACTCATTTACAATCCAGGTGCCCGTCTTCCACAGTGGCTCTGGTTACCCAAGTAACCAGAGAGGGGCATGAAGGAAATCCAACTGCTTGTGCCCATTTCCACAATAGCAACTTTAAAACATGTGCTTATGGGCACTTAATATTCACAAGGACTGCCAGGGTGTAAATGACACCTGCCCTTAACAAATGTCCTGTGGTAGTTATCGAAAAAAGATTCAAAATAGTCAGACTTTCAAAAAGCCAATGTCAACTGTAACTTTTTCTCACAGTGTTTAAAAAAACACATGCAAAGATGCTCAACATCTCGAATTATAAGACACATGCAATCAAAACTACAACAAGGTACCACCTCGCACAGTCAGAATGGCCATCATCAAAAAGTCTATGAACCATAAATGCTGGAGAGGATGTGGAGAAAAGGGAACGGTCCTATGCTGTTGGTGGGATGTAAGCTGGTAACAGCCATTATAAAGCACAGTAAGATGCCTTTAAAAAGTAAAAATAGAGTTACCATATCATCCAGCAGTCCTGCTTCTGGGAGTACATCTGCAGAAAACCAGAATTCGAAAAGACAAATGCACCCAAACCCAAACATGCACTGCATCACTATCTACAATAGCCAAGACATGGCAGCAACCAAAATGTCCATCAACAGATGAATGGACAAAGAAAAAGTGGTACATGTACGTAATCGATTATTACTCAGAAATGAAAAAGCATGATCATATCTAGGTCCATCCCTGTTGCTGCAAATGGCATTATTTCATTCTAAGTGAAGTAAGTCAGATAGAAAAGGACAAATATCACATGATATCCCTTATAGGAGTCTAAAAAATGACAGAAATGAACGAATTTATAAAACGGAAACAAACCGACAGACTTCAGATATCCTTTAGGGAGAAAAGTTTTTAAATCTGTTACCGATCATTAAATGTCACCCTGAAAAAATTAAGCAATAAATAACATTGTAAAGGTATTAATCCTCCTCAAATTAACCTATACCAGGCATTAGCAAACTAAACCTGCAGATCACATCCAGCCTATCACGTTCTTTTGTAAATTAAATTTAATGAATGACCCACAAAAAAAACCCACAATGAGACATCACGTCACATCTCTCAACATGGCTATTATTCCAAAGTCTACAAATATGAAATGTTGTTCATGACATGGAGAGAAGGGAATCCTAGTACACTGTTGGTGGGATTGTAAATTGGTACAACCACTATGAAAACAATATGGAGGTCCTGAAAAAAGCTAAAAGTAGAATTATCATATTAGCCAACAATTCCACTGCTTGGTATATGTCCAAAGAAAATGAAGACACCAATTTGACAAGATACATGCATCCCAATGTTCATAGCAGCATTATTTACCATTGCCAACATATGGAAGCAAACTAAATGTCCATCAACAGATGAGTGGATAAAGAAGATGTGGTATGTATACACAATAGACTATTACTCAGCCATTAAAAAGGATCAAATTCTGCCACTTGCAACAACATGGATAGGCCTACACTATTTATACCTACTTAAATAAGTTAGAGAAAGGCAAATACTCTATGTTCTCACTTCTCTGTGGAATCTAAAAAATGCAAGAAAGGAATGTATAGAACAAAATAGAAATAGACTCACAGAGAACAAATTAGTGGTTACTGGTGGGGCGAGTGAAGGGGGAGGGAAAGACAGTAGTTTGTTTCTCTAAATCCAATACTCCTATGTATGAAATAAACAAACAAGGATATATAGTACAACATAGGGAAATATAGCCATTATTTTGTAATAACTTTAAGTGGAGCATGATCTATAAAAATATCAAATCCATATGTTGTAGCACTGAGACTCATGTAATATTGTAAATCAACTATACTTCAATTTAAATAATCCCTAGGGTGGCTGAATGGATTAAAGAAAGTTCAGTTACATACTGTGTACAAGAGATTCATGTTAACTTTAAATCCATATATAGCATAAAATTGAATGATTGGAAAAAAGATACTCCATGAAAATGATACTTGCCTGACTAGTCTATTATCAGGCAAAAAAGACTTGAAGTCAAACCTCTCAAAGGCAAGAAGGTTATCATATAATGATAAAGGGATTAATTCATCAAGAAATTATCACATTAAAGCAATTATACTCCAATAAAGTTGTTAAAAAAAAAAGAAATTATCACTATTATAAATATGTATGTATCCAACATTGGAGCCTCTCAACATATAATAATTGATATCAAATGAACCTAACAGACATATACAGTACATTCCACTCGACAGCAGCAAAATTTCCATTTTTCTTAAGTACACAAAGAACATTTCCTAGGGTAGGTCATATGTTAAGCCACAAAACAAGTCTTCAAAATCCAAGAATACTGAAATCATATCAAGTGTCACTTCCAACCACAATGGCATGAAACTGAAATTCAATATTAAAAAGAAAAATTGAAAATTCAAGAACACTTAGGAATTCAACAATAAGCTCCTGAATAGCCAATGCATACAGGAATAAATCAAAAGGGAAATTTTAAAAAAATCTTAAACAAAATTGAAAGTACCTAAATTTATGGAATACAAGAAAAACAGTGCTATTCAAAGAGCTATGTTTACAGTAATAAATGCATATATTTAAAAAACATTCTTGGGAGGGGATCAAGATGATAGAGTAGGAAGATACTGAGCTCCCCTCCTGCCATGGACACACCCAAATTACAACAATCTACACGGAAATTATCTCTGAGAATGACCTGAAGACTAGCACAGAATATTTCCACAACTAAAGATATAAGGAAGGAGAAACCACAAGGCAGGTAGAAGCACTGGGAACACAGTCTAGTTGGAACCCACACCTCGAGCACACTGACCCACAGCTGGAAGATATCACAATTGCATAGGTCCTCCACATGGAGGGAAGGGTCTGAGCCCTGCATCAGGCTGCTCAGCCCAGGGTTCCTGCACTGGGAAGAAAAGAACACAGCAGGTGTGGCTTTGAAAACCTGCAGGGCTTACTTTCAGGAAAGCTGGAGGCTAAAGAAAACTGAGACTTTGCTCTCATAGGGCACACACAAATCTCACACGTTTTCAGTCCCTGTGCAGAGCCAGTAGTGTGAAAGACACCTGGGTCAGACCCACTTGCTAATCTCGGATAGCTTCTTGGAGAGGCAAGAGGCAGCTGAGACTCCTGCTAGGAATTGAGACATTGGCAAGCAACATTTTAGAGTCTTCCCTGGAACTGATTAGAATCAGGGGCCTGCCCCCATCGACCAACATGCCCATAGCACTCCTGCACCACAAGGCCTCACGACCAGACACACTGGGGGCCTACCCTGTCCGCCTGTGCACCTGGAGCACCACACAGCCACCCATAACGGAGGGCTGCCATGGCTACCAGCACACCCACGGCAGTCACATACTTCAGGGCCTCACAGCCATTTAGGCCAGGGTCCAACCCCACCTATCAGCTTGTCCACAGTAGCTGGCCCTGCCGTAAGAGAAAGGTGTGTGCAGCCCACACAGGGGACACCCCTGGAGCATGTGGCTCTGCTGGCCAGAGGACAATGTGCTGCTGGGCCCTATCAGTCATCTCCTATATAAGGTCACTTCTCTGAGACCAGGGAATGTAACAACCTAAACCTAATGAGTAGAAAAGCACAGAGAATTAGGAAACATAAGGAAATAGAGGAATATATTACAAATGAAGTAACAAGACACGACATCAGAAAAAGAACTAAATAAAACAGGGATAAGCATTCTACCTGAAAAAAAAAGTGTTCACAGTAATGATTATAAAGATGCTCACCCAAGTCAGAAGAATAGATGGACATAGTGAGAATTTCAACAAAGAGTAATAAAATGTCAAAAAGAACCAAACAGCTGAAAAATACAATAAATGAGATTAACACACACACACACACACACACACACACACATATGAGGGAAGCAAAATTATATTATATGATACAGAAGAACAGATCAGTGAAATGGAAACAGAGTAGTGAAAATCACCCAAGCTTAATAGCACGAAGAAAAAAGAAGTAAGACTATAGGTAAAGGGACCTCTGAGACAACATCAAGAATATTCACATGAGCATTACAGGGGTCCCAGAAAGAGGAGAAGAGAGAAAGGGGCAGAGAGCTTATTAGAGGATATAGTAACTGATAACTTTCCTAACCTGGGGAAGGAAACACACATCCAGGTCCAGGAAACACAGAGTCCCAAACAAGATGAAGACAAACAGGTCCAAACCAAGACATATTATAACGTGCCAAAAATTTAAGGTAAAGAGAGACCAAAGAAGCAGTGAAATAAAAGCATCTAGTTATGTTCAAGGTATTCCCATAAGACAGTCAGCTGACTTTTCAGCAGACTTTGCAGACTAGGAAGGAATGACAGGATATATTCAATGAGCTAAAAGGAAAAAGCCTACAACAAGAATACTCTACCAGCAAGATTATGATTCAGAATTGGAGAGGGCTTCCCTGGTGGCACAGTGGTTGAGAATCTGCCTGCCAATGCAGGGGACATGGGTTCGAGCCCTGGTCCAGGAAGATCCCACATGCCGCGGAGCAACTATGCCTGTGCGCCACAACTACTGAGCCTGTGGTCTAGAGCCCGTGAGCCACAACTACTGAAGCCCGCGCACCTAGAGCCTGTGCTCTGTAACAAGAGAAGGCACCGCAATGAGAAGCCCACGCACCACAACGAAAAGTAGCCCCCGCTGGCCAAAATTAGAGAAAAGCCCGTGCGCAGCAACGAACACCCAATGCAGCCAAAAATAAATAAATAAGTAAATTTAAGGGGAAAAAAAAAACAATTGAAGGAGAGATTAAGAGTTTCCCAGACTAACAAAAGCTAAAAGAGTTCATCACTAATAAAACAGCCTTATAAGCAATGTGGAAGGAGTTTACTTAAGCTTAAAAGAAGTCTCACTAATTATTGATAGTAACAAGAAAACAAACAAAAGTAAAAAAATCTCACGGCAAAAAGTATACATAGAGTAAGGGTAGTAGATCAAACACTTATTAAGCTTCTGTAAACAATAAAAGACAGGAGTAGTATGTTTTTTAAAAAGAGAGGGCCCAAATAAATCAGAAATGATAGAGATGAAGTTACAACAGACACCACAGAAATACAAAGTATCCTAAGAGATTATGACAAACAACTATACACCAACAAATGGGACAACCGAGAAGAAATGGATAAATTCCTAAAAACATAAATCTTCCACGATTGAGTTAGCAATAAATAAAAAATCTAAACAGATCAATTACTAGAAATGAAATCAATCAATAATCAAAAAACTCCCAATAAATAAATGTCCAGGACCAGGTGGCTTTACTAATAAATTCTACCAAACATTTAAAGGACAGTTAACATCTATCCTTCTCAAACTATTCCAAACCATTGGTGAAGGAGTGCTTCCAAACTTATTTTCTGAGGCCAGCATCACCCATATATTAAAACCAGATAAACACACTATCAAAAAAGGTAAATTACAGACCAATATCCCTGATGAACATAGATGCAAAAACCCTCAACAAAATATTAGTAAACTGAATTCAACAATACGCTAAAAGAACCATACACCATGATCAAATGGATCATCTCAGCAATGCAGAATGATTCAGTCTATGCAGATCAATTAAGTGACAAACCAGATTAGCAGAACAAAGAATAAAATCATATGATCAACTTCATACCTCCAGCAGAGGATCTGGCAAAATTCAACAAAATGCAATATTTGAATTATGATAAAAACTCTCAATAAGGTGGGTATAGAGGCAACATACCTTTTTATAAAAAAGGACAGGGACTTCCCTGGCAGTCCAGTGGTTGGGAATTCGCGATTCCACTGCAGTGGGTGTGGGTTCAATCCCTGGTCAGGGAACTAGGGTCCCCCATGCTGTGCGATGTGGCCTGAATGAATGAATGAATGAATAAATAAATATAAAGGGGATATAGGACAAAAGCAGACCTAATATCATACTTAATGGTGAAAAGCTGAAAGCATCTCCTCTAAGAACAGGAACAAGACAATGATGCCTACTCTCACCACTTTTATTCAACACAGGATGAATAGTTCTAGCCACAGCCAAAAGACAAAAATAAAAGTAAAAAATAGGATCTAACTTGTAAAGGAAGTAGAACTGTCACTGTTTGCAGATGACATGATAATACGCAGAGAAAACCCTAAAGATCTCACCATCAAATTATTAGCACAAATAAACTCAGTAAATTTGAAGTATACACAATTTTTTTCTTTTTATTAATTAAGGTTTTTGGAGTATAGTTGCTTTACAATGTTGTGTTAGTTTCTACTATACAGCAAAGTGAAGCACCTATACATATACATATATCCCCTCTTTTTTGGATTTCCTTCCCATTTAGGTCACCACAGAGCACTGAGTAGATTTCCCTGTGCTATACAATAGGTTCTCATTGGTTATCTATTTTACACATAGTATCAATAGTGTACATCTGTCCATCCCAATCTCCCAATTTCTCCCATCCCCCCTTTTCCCCCCTTCGTGTCCATACGTTTGTTCTCTACATCTGTGTCTCTATTTCTGTTTTGCAAATTAGATCATCTATACCATTTTTCTAGATTCCACAGATATGCGTTAATATACGATATTTGTTTTTCTCTTTCTGACTTCCTTCACTCTGTATGACTCTAGCTAGGTCCATCCACGTCTCTACAAGTAACCCAGTTTCGTTTCTTTTTATAGTTGAAAAATATTCCATTGTATATTTGTACCACATCTTCTTTATCCATTACTCCGTTGATGAACATTTAGGTTGCTTCCATGTCCTGGTTACTGTAAACAGTGTCACAGTGAATATTGGGGTGCATGTGTCTTTTTGAATTATGGTTTTCTCTGGGTATATGCCCAGTAGTGGGATTGCTGGGTCATATGGTAGTTCTATTTTTAGTTTTTTAAGGAACCTCCATACTGTTCTCCATAGTGGCTGTATCAATTTACCTTCCCACCAACAGTGCAAGAGGGTTCCCTTTTCTCCACACCCTCTCCAGCATTTCTTGTTTGTAGATTTTATAATGATGGCCATTCTGACCGGTGTGAGGTGATACCTCACTATAGTTTTGATTTGCATTTCCCTAATAATTAATGGTGTTGAGCATCTTTTCATGTGCCCATTGGCCTTCTGTATGTCTTTTTTGGAGAAATGCCTATTTAGGTCTTCCACCCATTTTTTGATTGGTTTGCTTGTCTTTTTTGATATTGAGCTACATGAGCTGTTTGTATATTTTGGAGATTAATCCTTTGTCAGTTGCTTCATTTGCAAATATTTTCTCCCATTGTGAGTGTTGTCTTTTCGTCTTGTTTATGGTTTCCTTTGCTGTGTAAAAAAGCTTTTAAGTTTAATTAGGTCCCATTTTTTAATTTTTGTTTTTATTTTCATTGAAGTATACACAATTAATATACAGGGTTTTTCTCTGCTCTAATAACAAACTATCAGAGAAATTAAGAAAAAAATTTACAATTGTACCAAAAATAATAAAATACCTGGGAATAAATTTACCATGGAGGTGAAAGATTTATATATTAAAAATTATAAGATATTGATGAAGGAAATTGAAGATGACACAAATAAATGAAAAGATATCCCATGTTCTTGGATCGGAAGAATTAATCTTTTTAAAATAGGCCTATTACTCAAAGCAACCTACAGATTTAAAGCAGTCCCTATCAAAATACCCATGACATTGTTCACACACAGAACAAATAATCTCCAAATAAATACAGAACCACAAAATACCCACACTGCCAAAGCAATCCTGAGAAAAAAAGACGAAAGCTGGAGATAGCATGCTCCCTGACTACAAAGCTACAATAATCACAAAAACAGACACACAGGTTAAGGGAATAGACTAGAGAGCCCAGAAAGGAACCCACACACTTATGGTGAAAAAATCTACCACCAAGGAAGCAAGAATATACAATGGAGAAAAGACAGTCTCTTCAATAAGTGGTGTTGTGAAAACTGGAGGGCTACATGTAAAATAATGAATTTAGAACATTTCCTCAAACAGACACAAAATTCAAAATGGATTAAGGACCTAAAGGTAATACACCAAACCATAAAACTTCTAGGAGAGAACATAGGCAGAACACTCTTTGACATAAATTGTAGCAATATTGTTTTGGGATCCAGCCTCTAAGGCAAAAGAAATAAAAGCAAAAATAAACAAATGGAAGCTAAATAAAATTTAAGAGCTTTTGCACAGCCATGAAAACCATCAACAAAGTCAAAATTCAAAGTGCAAAGTGTAAGAAAATATTTGCAAATGATATGACTGACAAAAGGTTAATATCCAAAATATACAAATGGTTCATACAACTCAATAACACATACACAAAAAATGAACAGACAACACAATCAATAATGGTCAGAAGACATGAATAGACATCTTTCCAAAGAAGATACAGATGGCTAAAAGGCAGATGAAAAAGTGCCCCACATCACTAATTATTAGAGAAGTTCAATTCAAAACAACCATGAGATATCAACCCCCCCCCCCCGTCAAAATATCTCTCATCAAAATGTTTACAAATACCAAATTTTGGAGAGGATGTGGAGAAAAGTGAACCCTTGTACACTGTGGGTAGGATTGTAAATTGTTGCAGGCAATATGGAAAATAAGATGGAGGTTTCTCAAAAAACTAAAAATACAACTACCATATGATCCCTCAATAACACTCCTGGGTACCTATCTAGGAAAAAAATGAAAACACTAATTCAAAAAGATACATAAGCCCCAATGTGCATAGCAGCACTATTGACAATGGCCAAGATATGAAAGCAACCGAAATGCCCATGAACAGACAAATGGATAAAGAAGATATGGTATATATATACAGTGGAATATTACACAGCCATAAAAAGAATGAAATTCTGCCATTTGCAGCATTGTGGATGGCCCTCAAGAATATTACGCTTAATGAAGTAAGTCAGAGAAAGACAAATACTCTGTGATATTATTTATATGTGGAATCTAACAATAATACAAATGAATGTATATGCAAAACAGAAACAGACTCACAGACCTATAAACAAACTAGTAGTTACCAGTGGGGACAGGTAAGGGGGGAGGGGCAAATTAGGCATATAGGATTAAGAGGTACAAACTACTATGTATAAAATAGATAAGCAACAAAGATATATTGTATAGGACAGGGAATTATTGCCATTCTCTTGTAAAAACATTTAATCAACTGTAATCTGTAAAAACTCCCAGATCACCTGAAACTGTTATAATATTGTAAATAAACTATAATTTTAAAAAATAAATAAAACAAAAATAAAAACAATTGGGTAGAGGATCTGAATACACATTTTGCCAAAAAAAAAAAAACATGCCTAAAGGCACATGGAAACATGCTCAACATCACTAATCATCAGGAGGGAAATGCAAATCAAAACCACAAAAAGAGATCACCTTACAGGTGTTAGAATGGCTATCATCAAAATGACAACAATTAATTAGTGTTGCTGAGGATGTGGAGAAAAGAGCACTCACCTGCACTGTTGCTAAGAACGCAAATCAGTGCAGCCACTATTGAAAACATTACGGAGGGTTCTGAAAACATAAAAAAATTAAACTACATATGAGTTAGCAATTCCACTTTTGGTTATTTATCCAAAGAAAACAAAACAAAGCAAAAAACTAATTTAAAGAGATACATGCACCCCTGTGTTCACTGCAACATAACTTACAATAGCCGATATATGATAGAAACTTATATGTTCAATGATAGCCAAATGGATAAAAAAGTGTTTTATATATATATATATATATATATATATATATATATATATATATATGTATATATATACACACACATACACACACACACACACACGTATACACATACATACATATGAATATACACAACGCACATACACATATACACACATACATACATATACACATATACACATATATACATGTATCTATACACATGTAGATACGTTCATATATATATGTATATATGTGTATACAAATGTACATATCAGTTATATATTTTATATTAGCCATAAAAAGATAAAATCTTGCTTTTGCCATGGACCTAGAGAGTATTATGAACAGTGAAGTCAGTCACACATAGAAAGACAAATGCCACATGATCTCACTCATATGTGTAATCTAAAAACAAAACAAACACAACAAAACCAGTTTTACAGACACAGTGAACAAACTGGTGGTTGCAAAAGGGGAGGTGAGTGGGTCTTGGACAAGGCAGGTGAAGGGGTATAAGAAGTACAAAATTTCAGGTATATGATAAAAATTGACAAGAATTTAATATACAGAATAAAGAATATGGTTCATGATATTGCAGTAACTGTGGATGGGGACAGATGGTTACTAGCCTCATCAGGTGATCATTTGTAATATACTTAAATCCTAAATCATTATGTTGTACATATGAAACTAATGTAATATTATATGTCAATTATTCTTCAATTAAAAAAAAGAAAGAAAGAAAGAAAAAGAAAGCATGCCCTGACAGAATTTCCCCTGAGCCATTTCTTCGGAGTGTGTTTGTAACGAACAGCCTTGAGGAATGAGCTAATGTCTCTCCCTCAGACAAAGAGGAACCTGCTAACCTCTCACTTTAAAAGCAGTGGAGTCCTGAAACTCAGGGTTCCTTAGTGTAACACAACCGAGTACATGCATAGCACTCAACTGGATCCCTCTCTGTCATCCCAGTGGGAACTGCGGTGTAGGGAAGGAGAACCAATACAATATTATGCTCACGCTTGCTGTGCCATAGGTAATAAAACCTTTTGTCTCTGAAAAAACCTCAAAGAACCTAACTTTACAACAAAAGGAACTAGGAAAAGAACAAACTAAGCCCAATATTTGCAGAACGAAATAAATAATAAGGATTAGAGCAGTTATAAAAGTAATAGAAGGGCCTACTGTCTAGGACAGGGAACTCTACTCAATACTCTGTAGAGATCTATATGGGAAAATAATCTAAAAAAGAGTGGATATACATATAACTGACTCACTTTACAGAACACACATTGTACATCAACTATACTCCAATAAAAATTAAAAATAAAGTAATAGAGACTACAAAAACAATACAAGGATAAATAATATTGGAGTTTCTTTTTGAAAAGATAAACAAAATTGACAAAGTGTTAGCAAGAATAACTAAGAAAAAGAGAGACTGAATGAATGATGAATGAACAAATAAATAAACACACCCACACACATGCATATAAAGGCATTGGAAATCAGTAAGAGGCGAGGATTTGGTTTGGCACAGTGTTGAGCACAGGAGTAAAGAAGCAAAGCCATCACCTCAAAAAAGGCACTGAAATCCCATGACACCATTGGATCAGCTGCAGGGACAGGGGTTTTGGATGGAGGGTATTTCTCTCAAAATCTCCCAGGGCACTCACCCTTCTCTATGCCACCCCACCACTCCATTCACTTTTCCTTTCTCAATTTCTGGAACCCCTGGGGCAGCACTTCTTAAGCTGGAGCCTCCAGGGACCACCTCTGCAGTCCAGATTTTTCATGGATCTTTACAAGGTCTTGACTGGAAGCCAGGTGGCAAGGCCCCTGTGTGTGCGGCTGGACTGGGAGTGCAGGGGGGAACCGGAGCCTTAAAGCACAATGAATGATCAGAAAGAAAAATGAAGGAAACAATCCTATTTACCATCACATCAAAAGAAATAAATACCTAGGAACAAACCTACGTGAGGAGACAAAAAACCGTACTCAGAACACCATAAGATGCTGATTAAAAAAATTAAAAATGACACAAACAGATGGAATGATACACTATGTTCTTGGACTGGAAGAATCAATATTGTTAAAATGATCATATAACGCAAGACAATCCACAGATTAAATGCAATCCCTATCAAATGACCAATGGCATATTTCACAGAACTAGAACAAAATAATTTTAAGTTTGTATGAAAACACAAAGACCCCTAGTAGCCACACTAACCTTAAGAAAGAAAACCGGAGCTGGAGGTATCAGACTTCCTGACTTCAGGCCATACTACAAAGTTACAGTCCTGAAAACAACAGGGTACTGGCACAAAACAGAAATGTAGATCAATGGAGCAGGAAAGAAAGCCCAGAAGTAAACACAATCACCTATGGTCAATTAATCTATGACAACAGAGGCAAGAATATACAATGGAGAAAAGACAGCCTCTTCAATAAGTGGTGCTGGGAAAACTGTACAGCTACGTGTAAAAGAATGAAATTAGAACATTCTTTAACATCATACACAAAAATAATCTTAAAATGAATTAAAGATCTAAATGTAAGAGTGGATACTATAAAACTCCTAGAGAAAAACATAGACAGAAGACAATTTGACATAATTGCAGCAAAATCTTTTTGGATCCACCTCCTAGAGTAATGAAGATACAAACAAAAAATAAACAAATGGGACCTGGTTAAACTGAAAATCTTTTGCACAACAAAGGAAACCATAAACAAAATGAAAAGACAACCTGTGGAATGGGAGAAAATGTTTGCAAACGATGTAACCCACAACGGATTAAACTCTAAAATATACAAACAGCTCATGCAGCTCAACATAAAAAAAAAAAACGCAATGAAAAGAATGCAGAAGATCTAAATAGACATTTCTCCCAAGAAGACATACAGATGGCCAACAGGCACGTGAAATAATGCTCAAATTACTAACTATTAGAGAAATGTAAATCAAAACTACAATGAGGGGAGAAAATACGAGAAACGTTTAACAAGGACCTAGAAGAACTAAAGAGCAAACAAACAATGATGAACAACACAATAAGTGAAATTAAAAATTCTCTAGAAGGGATCAATAGCAGAATAACTGAGGCAGAAGAACGGATAAGTGACCTGGAAGATAAAGTAGTGGAAATAACTACCACAGAGCAGAATAAAGAAAAAAGAATGAAAAGAACTGAGGACAGTCTCAGAGATCTCTGGGACAACATTAAACGCACCAACATTCGAATTATAGGGGTCCCAGAAGAAGAAGAGAAAAAGAAAGGGACTGAGAAAATATTTGAAGAGATTATAGTTGAAAACTTCCCTAATGTGGGAAAGGAAAAAGTCAATCAAGTCCAGGAAGCTCAGAGTCCCATACAGCATAAATCCAAGGAGAAACACACCAAGACACATATTAATCAAACTATCAAACATTAACTAAAAAGAAAAAATATTAAAAGCAGCAAGGGAAAAGCAACAAATAACATACAAGGGAATCCCCATAAGGTTAACAGCTGATGTTTCAGCAGAAACTCTGCAAGCCAGAAGGGACTGGCAGGACATATTTAAAATGATAAAAGGGAAAATCATCCTTGCTGATCCTTGTACTCAGCAAGGATCTCTTTCAGGTTCGATGGAGAAATTAAAACCTTTAAATACAAGCAAAAGCTAAGAGAATTCAGCACCAGCAAACCAGCTTTACAACAAATACTAAAGGAACTTCTCTAGGCAGGACACACAAGAGAAGGAAAAGACCTACAGAAGCAAACCCAAAACAATTAAGAAAATGGTAATAGGAACATACATATCGATAATTACCTTAAATGTAAATGGATTAAAGCTCCAACCAAAAGACATAGACTGGCTGAATGGCTACAAAAACAAGACCAGTATATATGCTGTCTACAAGAGCCCCACTTCAGACCTAGGTACACATACAGACTGAAAGTCAGGGCATGGAAAAAGATATTCCATGCAAATGGAAATCAAAAGAAATCTGGAGTAGTAATTCTCATATAAGACAGAATAGACTTTAAAATAAAGACTATTACAAGAGACAAAGAAGGACACTGCATAAGGATCAAGGGATCAATCCCAGAAGATATAACAATTGTAAACATTTATGCACCCAACATAGGAGCCCCTCAATACATAAGGCAAATGCTAACAGCTGTAAAAGGGGAAATCGACAGTAACACAATAAAAGTAGGGGACTTTAACACCCCACTTTCACCAATGGACAGATCAACCAAAATGAAAATAAATAAAAAACACAAGCTTTAAATGATACATTAAACAAGATGGACTTAATTGATATTTATAGGACATTCCATCCAAAAACAACAGAATACACTTTCTTCTCAAGTACTCATGGAACATCCTCCAGAATAGATCATATCTTGGGTCACAAATCAAGCCTTGGTAAATTTAAGAAAATTGAAATTGTATCAAGTATCTTTTCCGACCACAATGCTATGAGACTAGATATCAATTGCAGGAAAAAATCTGTAAAAATTACAAATACATGGAGGCTAAACTATCCAAGAGATCATTGAAGAAATCAAAGAGAAAATCAAAAAATACCTAGAAACAAAATAAAATGAAAACACGACAGCCGAAAACTTATGGGATGCAGCAAAAGCAGTTCAGAGAGGGAAGTTTATAGCAATACAATCCTACCTCAAGAAAAAAGAAAAATCTCAAATAAACAACTTAAACTTACACCTAAAGCAATTAGAAGAAGAAGAACAAAAAAACCCCCAAAGTTAGCAGAAAGAAAGAAATCATAAAGATCAGATCAGAAATAAATGAAAAAGAAGGAAACGATAGCAAAGAGCAATAAAATTAAAAGCTGATTCTTTGAGAAGATAAACAAAATGGATAAACCATTAGCCAGACTCATCAAGAAAAAAAGGGAGAAGACTCAAATCAACAGAATTAGAAATGAAAAAGAAGTAACAACTGACACAGCAGAAATACAAAGGATAATGAGAGATTACTACAAGCAACTATATGCCAATATAACGGACAACCTGGAAGAAATGGACAAATTCTTAGAAAAGCACAACCCTCTGAGACTGAACCAGGAAGAAATAGAAAATATAAACAGACCAATCACAAGCACTGAAATTGAAACTGTGATTTAAAATCTTCCAACAAACAAAGTCCTGGGAACAGATGGCTTCACAGGCAAATTCTATGAAACATTTAGAGAAGAGCTAACACCTATCCTTCTCAAACTTTTCCAAAATATAGCAGAGGGAGGAACACTCCCAAACTCATTCTACGAGGCCACTATCATCCTGATACCAAAACCAGACAAAGATGTCACAAAAAAAGAAAACTACAGGCCAACATCACTGATGAACATAGATGCAAAATTCCTCAACAAAATACTAGCAAACAGAATCCAACAGCATATTAAGAGGATCATACACCATGACCAAGTGAGGTTTATCCCAGGAATGCAAGGATTCTTCAATATATGCAAATCAATCAATGTGATACACCATATAAACAAAGTGAAGGATAAAAACCATATTATAATCTCAATAGATGCAGTAAAACCTTTTCACAAAATTCAACACACATTTATGATAAATACTCTCTAGAACGTAGGCATAGAGGGAACTTACCTCAACATAATAAAGGCCATATACAACAAACCCACAGCCAACATCATTCTCAATGGTGAAACACTGAATCCATTTCCTCTAAGATCAGGAACAAGACAAGGTTGTCCACTCTCACCACTATTATTCAATATAGTTTTGGAAGCTTTAGCCACAGCAGTCAGAGACGAAGAAGAAAGAAAAGGAATCCAAATCAGAAAAGAAGAAGTAAAATTGTCACTGTCTGCACATGACATGATACTATACATAGAGAATCCTAAAGATGCCACCAGAAAACTACTAGAGCTAATCAATGAATTTGGTAAAGTAGCAGGATACAAAATTAATGCACAGAAATCTCTTGCATTCCTTTACACTAATGATGAAAAATCTGAAATAGAAGTTAAGGAAACACTCCCATTTACCACTGCAACAAAAAGAATAAAATACCTAGGAATAAACCTACCTAAGGAGACAAAAGACCTGTAGTCAGAAAACTATAAGACACTGATGAAAGAAATTAAAGACGATACAAACAGATGGAGAGATATACCATGTTGTTGGATTAGAAGAATCAACATTGTGAAAATGACTATACTACCCAAAGCAATCTACAGATTCAGTGCCATCCCTATCAAACTACCAATGGCGTTTTCCACAGAACTAGAACAAAAAATTTCACAATTTGTGTGGAAACACAGAAGACCCCGAATAGCCAAAGCAGTCTTGAGGAAGAAAAACGGAGCTGGAGGAATGAGGCTCCCTGACTTCAGACTATACTACAAAGCAACAGTAATCAATACAGTATGCTACTGGCACAAAAACAGAAATATAGATCAATGGAACAGGATAGGAAGCCCAGAGATAAACCCATGCACATATGGTCACCTTATCTTTGATAAAGGAGGCACGAATATACAAAGGAGAAAAGACAGCCTCTTCAATAAGTGGTGCTGGGAAAAAATGGACAGCTACACGTAAAAGAATGAAATTAGAACACTCCCTAACACCATACACAAAAGTAAACTCAAAATGGATTAAAGACCTAAACATAAGGCCAGACACTATCAAACTCTTAGAGTAAAACATAGGAAGAACACTCTATGACATAAATCACAGCAAGATCCTTTTTGACCCACCTCCTAGAAAAATGGAAATAAAACAAAAAATAAACAAATGGGACCAAATGAAACTTAAAAGCTTTTGCACAGCAAAGGAAACCATAAACAAGATGAAAAGACAACCCTCAGAATGGGAGAAAATATTTTCCAATGAAACAACTGACAAAGGATTAATCTCCAAAATATACAGGCAGCTCATGCAGCTCCACATCAAAAAGACAAACAACCCAATCCAAAAATGGGCAGAAGACCTAAATAGACATTTCTCTAAAGAAGATATACAGATTGACAACAAACACATGAAAGGATGCTCAACATCACTAATCATTAGAGAAATGCAAATCAAAACTACAATGAGGTATCACCTCACACCGGTCAGAATGGCCATCATCAAAAAATCTACAGACAATAAATGCTGGAAAGGGTGTGGAGAAAATGGAACCCTTTTGCACTGTTGGTGGGAATGTAAATTGATACAGCCACTATGGAGAACAGTATGGAGGTTCCTTAAAAAACTAAAAATACCATAAGACCCAACAATCCCACTACTGGGCATATACACTGAGAAATCCGTAATTCCAAATGAGTCATGTACCACAATGTTCATTGCAGCACTATTTACAATAGCCAGGACATGGAAGCAACCTAAGTGTCCACTGACAGATGAATGGATAAAGAAGATGTGGCACATATATACAATGGGCTATTACTCAGCCATAAAAAGAAATGAAACTGAGTTATTTGTAGTGAGGTGGATGGACCTAGAGTCTGTCCTACAGAGTGAAGTTAGTTAGAAAGAGAAAAACAAATACTGTATGCTAACACATATATATGGAATCTGATAATAATAATAATAATAATAATAATAATAATAATAATAATAATAATAATTCTGATGAACCTAGGAGCAGGACGGGAATAAAGACGCAGATGGAGAGAACGGGCTTGAGGACATGGGAAGGGGGAAGGCTAAGCTGAGACGAAGTGAGAGGGTAGCATTGACATATGTACACTACCAAATGTAAAACAGATAGCTAGTGGGAAGCAGCTGCATAGCACAGGGTGATCACCTTGGTGCTTTGTGACCACCTAGATGGGTGGGATATGGAGAGTGGGAGGGAGATGCAAGAGGGAGGGGATATGGGGATATGTGTATAAGTATAGCTGATTCACCTTGTTATACAGCAGAAGCTAACACAACAATGTAAAGTAATTACAGTCCAATAAAGATGTTTAAAATATATTAATTAATTAATAAAAAAAATACATGCACCCCAATGTTCACTGCAGCACTATTTACAATAGCCAAGGCATGGAAGCAACCTGAATGTCCATTGACAGATGAATGGACAGAGAAGATGTGGTATATATATATATATATATATATATATACAATGGAACACTACTCAGACATAAAAAAGATGAAATAATGCCATTTGCAGCAACATGGATGGACCTAGAAATAATCATACTAAGTGAAGTAAGTCAGACAGAGAAAGACAAATACCGTATGATACCACTGGTATGTGGAACTTAAAAAAAGAAAAAATGATACACATGAACTTATTTATAAAACAGAAACCAACTCACAGATAAAGAAAACAAACTTATGGTTACCAAAGGGGAAAATGGGGGGGGGGAGGAATATAGTATATTAACTATACTTCAATAAAAAATATGAAAACTAAATTGAATTAAAAAAGTTACACGAGTGCAAGGATAGTTTGGAAAAGGAGTAATTTTTCACCGCAGAAGATTTGCTTTAACATTATGCTTTAACTGGTGAACCCTGTTGTAATGCACGGTATGTTTCAGAATGTTATTGATAATTTGTTGATTAAATCTAAATTATTTTTTTAAAAGTATAATACACTCCATAATCGACTGTTTCACCAGGCTGTACTCAGTGCTCGAGAATTCACTCATCGTTCATAACGAAAGTTTTATACCATTTGAACAGCATCCCCCATATCCCCCACCACAACTTCCTGACAATGAAGATTCCGGCCTATACGTTACACCAAATGGACTTAACAGGCATATAGAGGACATTTCATCCAACAACTTGTTCTCATGGAACATACTCCAGGATAGGTCATATCATAAAACATAAATACGTCTTAGCAAATTTAAGGAGATCACAATCATATCAACTGTCTGGACACAATGATATAGAACTAGAAATCAACAAGAGTCTATCTGGAAAATCTACAAAAATGTGGAAACTAAACAGTACACTTCCGAAAAATCAATGGGTCAAAAAAGAAATCAGAAGTGAATTAAAAGGACTTCCCTGGCGGCGTGGTGCTTAAGAATCCACCTGCCAATGCAGCAGACACGGGTTCGAGCCCTGGTCCGGGAAGATCCCACATGCCGTGGAACAGCTAAGCCCGTGCTCCACGACCACTGACCCTGTGCTCTAGAGCCCATGGGCCACAACTACTGAGCCCATGGGCCACAACTACTAAAGCCCACGAGCCTAGCACCTGTGCTCCACAACAAGAGAAGCCACCGCAGTGAGAAGCCAGTGCACCGCAATGAAGAGTAGTGCCCATGCACCGCAGCCAAGAGTAGCCTCCGCTCGCCACAACTAGAGAAAGCCCGTGCACAGCAACAAAGATCAAACACAGCCAAAAATAAATAAATTAAATAAATAAATTTTTTTAAAAAGTGAATTTAAAAACCCCTCAAAACTAATGAAAATGGAAACACAACCTACCGAAACCTATGGGATGCTGCAAAAGCAGTCAGAGAGGAAAGTTTACAGCCATACGTGCATATGACAAGAAATTAGAAAGCACCTAAATAATCTAACTCTACACTTCAAGGAACTAGAAACAGAAGAAATGTATCCCAAAGTTAGCAGAGGGAGGGATGCAATAAAGACTAGAGTGGAAATAAATAAAATAGATAAAAGAAAGTCAATAGAAAGGATCAAGGAAATAAAAGCTGGATTTTCAAAACCATAAAATTCACAAACTTTCAGCTAGACTAGGAAAAAAGAGAGAAGACAAAATCAGAAATGAAAGAGGAGACATTACCACTGATAAGACAGAAATACAGGATCATAAGAGACTACTATGAACAAATATATGCCAACAAATTAGCTATCCTAGAAGAAACTGGTAACTCCTAGAAACACACTACCTACCAAGACTGAATCAGGAAGAAATAGAAAATCTAAACAGACCAATAACAAGGGATTGAATCAGTAATCAAAAAACTCCCAACACAGAAAACTCAAGGACCAGATGACGTTATTGGTAAATTCTACCAAGCCTATGAAGAAAAATTAACACCAGTAATAACTCTTCCAAAAAACTGAAGAGAAACGAATACTTCTAAACTTGTTCTATGAGGCCAGCATTTCCAAAACACCAAAGTCAAATAAAGACTCTGTAAGAAAAGAAAACTACAGGTCAATAAAATTGATTAAAATAGATGTAAAAATTCTGAACAAAATATTAGCAAATCAACTTCAACAATACATTAAAAGGATCATACACGGTGGCCAAGAGGGATTTATCGCTGGGATGTAAGAATGTTTCAACATACACAAGTGAATAGGCGAGATACATCACATTAATAGAGTAAAAATTAAAAACACATGATCGTTTCAATACATTCAGAAAAAGCAATGGACAGAATGCTATTCTTTTATGATTAAAAACTCTGAACAGATTGAGTATAGGGGGGAAGGTACCTCAACATAATTAAGGCCATATGTAACAAGCCCATAACTAACATCATAGTCGTTGGTAAAAAAGGTAAAAGCTATTTTTCTAAGATCAAGAACAAGACAGTGATGCCCTCTTAATCACTCTTATTCAATATAGTACTGGCAGTGTTAGCTGGAGCAATTAGGCAAGACAAAGAAAGGTGTCCAAATCAGAAAGGGAGAACTAAAATTATCATTATTTGAAGATGGTATGACTTTGTACGTAAAAAATCCCAAGGAATTCACCAAAAAGTTGTAACTAATCAACAAAGTATGTAAAATTGAAGTATATAAAATCAACATACATCATCAGTTGTATTTCTATACACAGATAGTAAAACATCTGAAAAAATAAAGAAAACAATCTAATTTACAATAGCATCAAAAACAATAAAGTATCTAGAAATAAATTTGACAAAGTTGTTGAAAAGTCTCTATATTGAACACTGCAAGACACTGATAAAATAAATTGAAGTCACTAAAAATGGAAAGATATCCTATGTTCATAGATTGGAAGAATTTCTAAGATTAAAAGTCCTTAACACCATCTGTAGATTCTAACAATCTCTCTCAAAAACCCAATGACATTCTCCACAGAAATAAAAAATTCAATTCTAAACTTTCTATGGAACCAGAGAAAATCTGAATAGCCAGTACAGTCCTGAGTAAGAAGAACAAAACCTGAGGCATCACAGTTCCTAATTTCAAACTATACTACAATCTATATTAATTAAAACAGTAAAGTGCTGGCATCAAAATAGACACCCAGACCAATGCAACAGAACAGAGAGCCCAGAATTAAACCCCTACATTTAAGGTTAACTAATTTTTGACAAGGTAGCCAAGAACAACCATAGGGAACTAATAGAGTTTTCAATAAATGGGTTTAGAAAATCTGGATAAGCACAAGCAAAACAGAAATTTGAACCGCTATCTTAGGTCAGTCACAAAATTAACTCAAGATGGATCAAAGACTTGAACCTAAGGACTGATACCATAAAAGTCTTAAAAGAAAGCATAAAAAACTCTTCCACATTGGTTCTGATGATTAGTTTTTTTAATATGACGCTAACAGCACAAACAACAAAAGCAGAAATCCACAACCAAGAAGAAATCAAACTTAAAAGCTTCTAGGGACTTCCCTGGTGGTCCAGTGGTAAAGAATCTGCCTTACAATGCAGGTGACATGGGTTTGACCCCTGGTCGGGGAACTGAGATCTCACATGCCGCAGGGAAACTAATCCCGTGCGTCACAGCTACTCAGCTTGCCCGCCTCAATTAGAGAGCCTGTGTGCCGCAAACTACAGAGCCCATGCACCCTGGAGCCTGCGCACCACAACTAGAGAGAGAGAAGAAAGAAAAAAAACCCGCATGCCACAGCTAGGGAGAAGCCCGCACACTGCAACAAAGAGCCCGCATGCCGCAACTAAAACCCAACGCAACCAAAAATAAATAAATAAAATACATGAATAAATAATAAATAAAGCTTAAAAAAAGCTACTGTACAACAATATAGACAATCAACAAAATGAAAAGTAAACCTACCAAATGGGAAAAAAATGCAAACCATAGACTGGAAAAGGGGCATGTAATCAAAATACATTTTTTAAAAAACTCATAAAACACAAGAAATCAAACAATCCAATGTATGAATGGGCAAAGGAAACATTATTTTTCTAAAAAAGACATATAGATGGCCAATAAGTATACAAAAATGTACTCAACATGACTAATCATCAGTACAGTGCCCATAAAAACCACAATGAGATATTATCTCACACCTGTTAGAATGGTTATCATCAAAAAGACAAGAAAATAAGTGTTGGTGATGATGTTGACAAAAGGGAACACTTGTGAACTGTTAGTGGGGATATAATTTTGCAGCAACTATGGAAAACAATATGAAGGTTGCTCAGAAAAGTTAAAAATAGACCTGTTACACAATCCAGCAATTCCACTTCTGGGTATTTATCCAAAAAAAATAAAAGCACTAACTTGAAAAGAAATATGCACCCCCATATTTCTTGCAGCATTATCCACAATAACCAATATATGGAATCAACCTAAGTTCCTATCAAAAGATGAATGGATAAGAAAGATATGATATCTATATCTATATACTTACCTATATCTACATACACACAATGGATATTATTTAGCCATTAGAAAGAAGGAAATTCTACCATTTTTAACATTGATGTACCTTGGGTAATTATGCTGATATAAGTCAAAAAGAAAAAGACAAATACTATGTGATATCCTTTATATATGGAAATAAAAAGAAGAGAATACAATGTTGGTCACCAGGGGCTGGGGTGTGGGGAATAGGAGAGACGTTATTTAAGGATACAAACTTTTAAAAAATATTTATTTATTTATTTACTTATTTATGGTTGTGTTGGGTCTTTGTTTCTGTGCGAGGGCTTTCTCTAGTTGCGGCAAGTGGGGGCCACTCTTCATCACGGTGCATGGGCCTCTCATTATCGCGGCCTCTCTTGTTGCGGAGCACAGGCTCCAGACGCGCAGGCTCAGTAATTGTGGCTCACGGGCCTAGTTGCTCCACGGCATGTGGGATTCTCCCAGACCCAGGCTCGAACCCACATCCCCCTGCACTGGCAGGCAGACTCTCAACCACTGTGCCACCAGGGAAGCCCAAGGATACAACCTTTTAACTAACAGTAAATAATTCTTAAAGATCTGATGCACACGATAGTCAATATAGACCATGGTATTGTATTATGATCATCAAACTTGCTAAGAGACTAGATCTTAATTTTTCTAACCAGAATAAAGAAATAATAATTATGTGACATGATAGAGGTGATAGCTACTGCTACAGTGGCAAAGCATAAGGCTTAAATGTATCAAAGCACCATTAAATTCAAGTAATATTTTATGTTAAATATAAGAAAAAAGAAATGCAATAAGCAAAGTCAATATACAAACAGATCAAGCAGAATAAATTTTCTGTAAGTTAGAAGACAGTAAGTCGAAAATATCCACTCAGAAGAGAACAACGAAAAAAAGAGTGAAGAAGGATTTTGTGATCTATAGGATATCACCCAAAGAAATCTTCTCTGAATTATGGAGTCTTAAAAGGAAGAGATAGAGAGAGAAGGCTTATTTAAAGAAATAGTTGCTGAGAACTTTTGTAATCAGGGGAGAGATTTGGATATCCAAGTTCATGAAGCTCATAGAGCACCAAAATTTAAAAAAAAGAAAAAAAAGAAAAACATTCCCCAAAACACATTATAGTAAAACTGTCAACCATCAAAAGCAAAGAATCTGAAAAGCAGCAAGAGGAGAGAAGCTTATAACTTACAGGAGAAACCTCATAAGGTTATCAATTGATTTCTCATCACAAACCTCACAGGGTACGAGAGAGTGGGATAATACATTCAAATTACCCAATGAAAAAAAAAAACACTGCCAACAAAGAATATCCTCTTCATCATAATTGTCCTTCTTAAATGAAGAGATTAAAAACTTTCTCCAAAAAGCTGAGAGAGTTCATAATCACTATATCTGTCTTAAAAAAATTCTAAAAGAGTTCCTCAAGCTACAATAAAAGTAAACTAAATAGTACCATGATAACATATGAGAATACACAAGACTCGTAAACATAAGTATATAGTTAAGGTAAGAATACTTTTAATAATGTGATATGGTGGTGTGTTAACCAGTTAACTTTAGTATAAATGTTAAAGTATGTGATTATTAAAATAACTGCAGCTATAATAATTTTAACATGTAAACAATATACAAAGAGGTAAGTTGTAACACCATATACAAAAATTCATGGAGGGGAGTAAAAGCAGAGCTTTGTGTTTGTGTCATGGAATTATATTATTATCAACATAAAATAGACTGTTATATCTGTAAGATGTTTTCTGTACGCCTCATGGAACCACAGAGCAAAAATCTTACAGTACATTCAGAAAACATAAAGAGAAGGGAATCATAACATACCACTACAGAATATCACTAATTCACAAAGAAAGGCAGCAACAGAGGAAGGAACAAGAAACAACAAAAAATCCAGAAAACAATAAGATGGCATCGGTAAGTCCTTAACTGTCAATAATTACTGTAAACATAAATGTATTAAATTCTTTAGTCCAAAGTCATAGAGTGGCTAGACATAAAAATACAAGATCGAACTATATGCTGGCTATCAGAGACTCACTTCAGAGTTAAAAACACAAATAAGCTCAAATTGAAGCTCTGGTACAAGATATTCCATACAAGTGGAAACCAAAAGAAGAGAGTGGTAGCTAGAGTTATACCAGACAAAATAGACTTTAAGCCTAAAGCTGCAACAAGGAAAAAAAAAATAAGGTCATTATATAATGATAATGTTTTCAATTTATCAAGACAAAAATCATAAATAAATATGCACCCAACAGTGGAAGATCTTAATATATTAAGCAAATACTAACAGATTTGAAGAGACAAATAGACAATACTAAAAAAAAAGTGTAGGGATCTTTAATACCCAACTTTCAACAATGAATAGGTCATCCAAAAAGAAAATTAACAAGGAAGTACTGAACCTGAGCTGTACATTAGACCAAATGGACTGAACAGACAAAAACAGAACAGTCCACCCAACAGCAGCAGAATACATATTTTTCTCAAGTGCACATTGAACATTCTCCAGGACAGATCATGTGATGGGTCACTAAACAAATCTTCACAAATTTAAGAAGACTGACATCATACTAAGTATTTTTTCAACCATAATGGTAAGAAACCAGAAACCAACAGGAGAGACTCTGGAAAATTTACAAATATGTGGAAATTAAACAACATGATCCTAAATAATCAATGGGCCAAATAAATAAATAAATAAATAAATAAATAAATAAATAAATAAATAAATAAATAACAAGCTTCCTTGGTGGCACAGTAGTTAAGAATCTGCCTGCCAATGCAAGGGACACGGGTTCGAGCCCTGGCCCAGGAAGATCTCACATGCCGCGGAGCCACTAAGCCCGTGCACCAAACTATTGAGCCTGTGCTCAAGAGCCCACAAGCCACAACTACTGAGCCCACACGCCACAACTACTGAAGCCCGCGTGCCTAGAGCCCGTGCTCTGCAACAAGAGAAGCCACCGCAATGAGAAGCCCACGCACCGCAACGAAGAGTAGCCCCTACTCACGGCAACCAGAGAAAACCCGCGTGCAGCAACGACGACCCAACACAGCCAAAAATAAAAATAAATTAATTAATTTATTAAAAAAATAAATAATTAGAAGACTGAATCATGAAGAAATGAAACAATCTAAACAGACCAAATTACTATTAAGGAGACTGAATCAGTTCTCAAAAACCTTCCAACAAAAAAATACCAAGACTAGATGGCTTCACTGGTGAATTCTACGAAACTTTTAAAGAAGAATTAATACGAATTATTTTTAATTGGGTAAATCATAGAAATCTATTTGTGGGTGATACACTTTGTATATTATAAATACACTAGGGAAGACATACCCACAATGATATAAAATAAGTTAGAGCTATTGGTTCTTAATCTCTGATTTCTTTGAAAAATTATTTATCATTTGAGTTGAGCTTTATTTCATAAATTAGACAAATGAGCATACATTAATAATGAGATTCTTGTAAACTTTTCTGAAAATACAGAGAAGTGATAAAGAAGAATATGTCTGTTACATGAGTATGGAGTATAACGGAAACTTACAAGAACAAGGCTTGACCAATTGCAACCTCCACATGAAAAGCCAATATCTTTTTTTTTAAACATCTTTATTGAAGTATAATTGCCTTACAAGGGTGTGTTAGCTTCTGCTTTATAACAAAGTGAATCAGTTATACATATACAATATGTTCCCATTTCTCTTCCGTCTTGCATCTCCCTCCCTCCCACCCTCCCCATCCCACCCCTCTAGGTGGTCACAAAGCACCGAGCTGATCTCCCTGTGCTATGCGGCTGCTTCCCACTAGTTATCTATTTTACATTTGGTAGTGTATATATGTCCATGCCACTCTCTCACTTTGTCACATCTCACCCTTCCCCCTTCCCATATCCTCAAGTCCATTCTCTAGTAGGTCTGTGTCTTTATTCCCGTCTTGCCACTAGGTTCTTCATGGCCTTTTTTTTTTTCCTTAGATTCCATATATATGTGTTAGCATACGGTATTTGTTTTTCTCTTTCTGACTTACTTCACTCTGTAGGACAGACTCTAGGTCCATCCACCTCACTACAAATAACTCAGTTTTGTTTCTTTTTATGGCTGAGTAATATTCCGTTGTATATATGTGCCACATCTTCTTTATCCATTCATCTGTCGATGGACATTTAGGTTGCTTCCATGTCCTGGCTATTGTAAATAGAGCTGCAATGAACATTTTGGTACATGACTCTTTTTGACCTATGGTTTTCTCAGGGTATATGCCCAGTAGTGGGATTGCTGGGTCGTATGGTAGTTCTATTTGTAGTTTTTTAAGGAACCTCCATACTGTTTTCCATAGTGGCTGTATCAATTTACATTCCCACCAACAGTGCAAGAGTGTTCCCTTTCCTCCACACCCTCTCCAGCATTTATTGTTTCTAGATTTTTTGATGATGGCCATTCTGACCGGTGTGAGATGATATCTCATTGTAGTTTTGATTTGCATTTCTCTAATGATTAATGATGTTGAGCATTCTTTCATGTGTCTGTAGGCCATCTGTATATCTTCTTTGGAGAAATGTCTATTTAGGTCTTCTGCCCATTTTTGGATTGGGTTGTTCGTTTTTTTGTTATTGAGCTGCATGAGCTGCTTGTAAATCTTGGAGATTAATCCTTTGTCAGTTGCTTCATTTGCAAATATTTTCTCCCATTCTGATGGTTGTCTTTTGGTCTTGTTTATGGTTTCCTTTGCTGTGCAAAAGCTTTTAAGTTCATTAGGCCCCATTTGTTTATTTGCGTTCTTATTTCCATTTCTCTGGGAGCTGGGTCAAAAAGAATCTTGCTGTGATGTATGTCATAGAGTGTTCTGCCTATGTTTTCCTCTAAGAGTTTGATAGTGTCTGCCCTTACACTTAGGTCTTTAATCCATTTTGAGTTTATTTTTGTGCATGGTGTCAGGGAGTGTTCTAATTTCATACTTTTACATGTACCTGTCCTATTTTCCCAGCACCACTTATTGAAGAGGCTGTCTTTTCTCCACTGTATATGCTTGCCTCCTTTATCAAAGATAAGGTGACCATATGTGTGTGGGTTTATCTCTGGGCTTTCTCTCCTGTTCCATTGATCTATATTTCTGTTTTTGTGCCAGTACCAAACTGTCTTGATTACTGAAGCTTTGTAATATAGTCTGAAGTCAGGGAGCCTGATTCCCCCAGCTCCATTTTTCGTTCTCAAGATTGCTTTGGCTATTCAGGGTCTTTTGTGTTTCCATACAAATTGTGAAATTTTTTGTTCTAGTTCTGTGAAAAATGCCAGTGGTAGTTTGATAGGGATTGCATTGAATCTGTAGATTGCTTTGGGTAGTAGAGTCATTTTCACAATGTTGATTCTTCCAATCCAGGAACATGGTATATCTCTCCATCTATTTGTATCATCTTTAATTTCTTTCATCAGTGTCTTATAATTTTCTGCATACAGGTCCTTTGTCTCCTTAGGTAGGTTTATTCCTAGATATTTTATTCTTTTTGTTGCAATGGTAAACGGGAGTGTTTTCTTAATTTCACTTTCAGATTTTTCGTCATTAGTGTATAGAAATGCAAGAGATTTCTGTGCATTAATTTTGTATCCTGCTACTTTACCAAATTCATTGATTAGCTCTAGGAGTTTTCTGGTAGCATCTTTAGGATTCTCTATGTATAGTATCATGTCATCTGCAAATAGTGACAGCTTTACTTCTTCTTTTCCGATTTGGATTCCTTTTATTTCTTTGTCTTCTCTGATTGCTGTGGCTAACACTTCCAAAACTATGTTGAATAATAGTGGTGAGAGTGGGCAACCTTGTCTTGTTCCTGATCTTAGTGGAAATGGTTTCAGTTTTTCACCATTGAGGACAATGTTGGCTGTGGCTTTGTCATATATGGCCTTTATTATGTTGAGGAAAGTTCCCTCTATGCCTACTTTCTGCAGGGCTTTTATCATAAATGGGTGTTGAATTTTGTCAAAAGCTTTCTCTGCATCTATTGAGATGATCATATGGTTTTTCTCCTTCAAGTTGTCAATATGGTGTATCACATTGATTGATTTGCGTATGTTGAAGAATCCTTGCATTCCTGGGATAAACCCCACTTGATCATGGTGTATGAGCCTTTTAATGTGCTGTTGGATTCTGTTTGCTAGTATTTTGTTGAGGATTTTTGCATCTATGTTCATCAGTGATATTGGCCTGTAGTTTTCTTTCTTTGTGACATCTTTGTCTGGTTTTGGTATCAGGGTGATGGTGGCCTTGTAGAATGAGTTTGGGAGTGTTCCTCCCTCTGCAATATTTTGGAAGAGTTTGAGAAGGATAGGTGTTAGCTCTTCTCTAAATGTTTGATAGAATTCGCCTGTGAAGCCATCTGGTCCTGGGCTTTTGTTTGTTGGAAGGTTTTTAATCATAGTTTCAATTTCAGTGCTTGTGATTGGTCTGTTCATGTTTTCTATTTCTTCCTGGTTCAGTCTCGGCAGTTTGTGCATTTCTAAGAATCTGTCCATTTCTTCCAGGTTGTCCATTTTATTGGCATAGAGTTTCTTGTAGTAATCTCTCATGATCTTTTGTATTTCTGCAGTGTCGGTGGTTACTTCTCCTTTTTCATTTCTAATTCTATTGATTTGAGTCTTCTCCCTTTTTCTCTTGATGAGTCTGGAAAAGCCAATATCTTTAATAAACAAAGGTGACAATGTTCATTTTCCAAAGAAAACTACAAGCAAAAAATAAATAAATAAAAATAAGAAGAAATGGGATTTTCCAGATTTACCTTGATGGTTTATGCACATTTTCTCAGTGAATCACACCAGACATTTACTAAAGATAAAATATATGAACTTCATAGTGGAGGAATCTTGCAGAAAGCACCTGAACCAGTGAACAGCAGGTGTAATGGGACAAATGATTATCAGGTGACTGAAGCTCACAAGACACATTATCACTACTGTGGTATTCTGGGTGAAAATACATAAGAAAAGCACAGTCTGAAACTATCATGAAAAAAATGTCAGTTTTATGCAAATTTCAGACCGCATATACCTCCCATGTTCCCTGACTGTTACACTGTATTTAAATAGTCTTTCTTATCAGTATACAGAGGAAATCTCTCCTAATTACTTTTTCTCCCAGAACCTTGAGTTATCTGGGCCACTAATGCCATCCCACTTAAGAGAGCATTTTCTTAATCCTGCTGTGATAAGCTGACGTTTCTGTTGCATTCAGATGTAGTTTAATCATTCCACTTTCCCTTCTTCACTAATATCCAGCATCTGCAATTATGCCATAGGGCATTTCGGATATTACTGCCTTCCCATGTTGATCTTTCACAAAGAGAATAATTTCAATAGTTGAATGTCGTTTATTCATAGTGAGAATTCTCCATGCTCTGTAGGGAGCCTGGATGCAGACAATGGGGAAAAGGCTCTGGATCACAGGGGACAGGTATTCTAAAGAGTGGACTTTGACTATCATAAGAAGGAAAAAAATAAGTAGTTGAAAACAACTTTGCAAGGCAGGAACACCAGAAGTAGAAAATTAAAGGTTTGTAGGTTCGCAATCCATGAAATTTCAGGAGGAAAAGCAGACACAGCCTCTGACCCAGGACAGGACACTCACCTGGGAAGCTGCCATTCCCTCATCTTCCTCCTGCTCTGGTCGTCTTCTCATGGACATTATGTTGAGGCACCCCATCAGCATGTTGAGAATATGCCTTCAGCACCATCAGCACAGCTCCTTCACCTGTTCCCACTAGAGCCACAGACAAAAGCACCTCGAAACGCTGAAATGCCAATGTTTTGAAAAAGAGAGATTCAGGAACGATGACCCCTGAATGGAGACCAAACTGTAAGCTTTTTCCTTCCTGTCTACACATACTCTCCCCTCACGCAGATGCCCCAAAACTCTGCTACAGCACAGAGTCAGTGGACTATACTGCCCTGCCCCTTCCAGTCCCATGTAGAGCAGACACCGATGCCTCCCCAAAGGAAGAAGGACCAAAGACTGGAAGCACCTCTCACCGATTACCCAGCAGCCCTCGGGCTTAAACCTGGTCTCACCTTAGAATCACCTGGAGTTAAAACAACACGGATGCTCCCACCCAGATCAACAGACAGACTCTGTGGGGAGGGCACAGATGATGTTATTTCTAAATACTCATCATGTAGTACTAATGGGAAACTGCATGGGAACCACGTAGCAAACATTTCTTCTGCAGCTTCAAAGTGCATACAAATTTGGGGAAAATCAGGGCTAATAATGGCCTGACTCTTTCCCTAACTAACACCCTGATGCTGTCCTTAACTGAGGCTCTGAAGATGTCCCTAAGTAACAGCCTGAACTGTGTCCAATTAAGGCCCGCAAATTATCTCTAACTGAAGCCTTGACATTCTCCCTAACGAAGCCCCTGATGCTGTTCCAAGCTAATGGTCTGAACTAGAACTTACAAAGTCCCTAACCCTGTCCCTAGGACCCTGACACTCTCCCTAACTTAGGCCCTGATGCTGTCCCTCAGAGCCTAAGTGGTCACAAAATAATGCCCTGATCCTGTCCATTACTAAGGTCCTAAATATGTCCCTAAAAAAGTCAGTGAGGTGTCCCTAACTATCTCTTACTAAGGCCCTCAAGTTTTCTCTGAGGTCCTGACACTGTCCCTAACTAAGGCCCTGATGCTCTTCCTAACTAAGGCCTTGACGCTGTGTCTACCTGAGGCCCTGACACTGTCTACAATAATGGCCTGCCTCTTTCCCTAACTAATACCCTGATGATGTCCCTAATAGCTGCAGACATCCCACAATAACACCTTGACACTCGCCCTGACAGCTGTGATTCTGGCATTATTTAAGTCCATGAGAATATACCTAAGGAACAGCCTGAACTATTTCTAACTAAGTCCCTGATGGTGACCCTAATAGACTGAGATATCCGACACTATCGCCCTGATCCTGTCCATAACTAAGGCCCTGAATATGTCCCTAAGAAAGTCTCTTACGATGTCCCTAACTAACGGTCTGAACTCTCTCTTACTAAGGCCCTAAGTTATCTCTAACTGAGGCCCTGACGCTGTCCCTAACTATGGCCCTGAAGCTGTCCCTCATAGCATTTACTGTCACTAAATAACGCCCCGATCCTGACCATTACTAAGGCCCTGAATATGTCCCTAAGAAAGTCTCTGATGTGTCCCTAACTAACGGCCTAAACTGTCTTATATTAAGGCTCTCAAGTTTTCTCTGAGGTCCTGACACTATCCCTAACTAAGGCCTGGTGTCTGGCCCTAACTAACGTCCTGATGCTGTCCCTAACATTGGTGAAGCTCCGATGCTCTTCTTAACTAAGACCTTGACGAAGTCTCTACCTGAGGCCCTGCCACTGTCTGTAACTAATGACCTGATTCTTTATCTAACTAACACCCTAATTATATCCCTCACTAATGCCCTGACAATGGTCTTAGCTTCGGCCCTGATGCTGGCCCTAACTAATGACATGACACTGGTCCTTACTAAGGCCTCACCCCGGGGTTGTCCCAGGCTGATGGGCAGTTTTCTCTTGTCCACATCTCTAGCCAGCTGCCTGCCATTGGCCACTCTAAGATTCTGCGATGCAGTGGTCCCACGTGGGATGTCCCTGAGTAGGCTGACCTACGGGAGGAGGGTCATGGCCACTCCGCCCTCCAGGGGACTGCAGCTCAGGGTAGGAATCACTCAGCCAGTGTCTGGAAACGGTTCTGTGTCCTTGTTTGTTGTAAAACCCTTGGAGTTACCTCTAACATTTTTTAAATGGATCTTCCCCTCGGCATATTTATAATCTAAATTATCTGCCACATTAAGATTCAGGAATGACATTATTAGAATGAGCAGGAAGACAAAGGATACCCCCCCGCAATGATCTATTACTTGGAGGATTTAAAATTCTAATGAAAACACTCATTCTCATCACCCTCTTGGGCATCAGCACAAGGCCAGAACCAGCTGCATTCTTTATTTATCCCTCTGATTTTTCCAGAACCTTTCCTTCGAGGAGAAATCTCTGGATTCTGAGGGAACTGTGAGTGGTAGCCATCAGGTAAATCTGATTCTGAAAAGCAAGAGGAAAAGAGACAGGGCAGGAGATGAGAATTGGTGATGGGGAGAAGCAAGGGCGTCCACGTTCAATCTCAGGCTGAGAGTCTGGGTTAATCTCCAACGAAGCTAAGGACCACCAGGAGCTGGCCTCACTGGCCTTGTCACCTGGTGTGGGGATTGGGGACAGCCAAACCACCATGCTCACTTTCAGAGAAATAAAGAAGGTGGGAGGGCACCCCTGGGAGCCAGACTGAAAATGTTCATGTTGGGAAATAATAAGATGTCTTTTTCAGAAAAGTGAAGACTCTTCTCTTGGTTCTCAAAGACTTGCAAATACTCTGTGTCCTTCTGGAGGCATGTTGAAGCCTTCAGCCTTTGAGGGCAGTAATGGGTGGGAATATGGGCTCAAAACAATCTGGCACTCACTCCTTGAGGGTGCTGAGGATGACCAGTGTCCACCCCTTGGGTGCTGTGGGGCCTGAAATCTCCTGATCACCTAGGATGGGAGGGGCCACACAGACACTCCACTGGACCACCGGGGGCTTGGCTGGTGGGCTACAGTCCTTTAACAGATACATGGTTTGCAAACATCTTGTGCCATTTTGGATGGTGGATTATCTTATTCCTTGCTCCTTTGATAAACAATGGTTTTTCATGTTGAGGAAGTCCATTTCATGTATTTTATCTTTTGTTGCTTGTGCTTTTGGTAGCAGATCTAAGAAATCATAGTCTAATTCAAAGTCATGAAGATTTACTCTCATGTTTTCTTCTATGAGTTTTATAATATTGGTTCTTACATCTAGGCCTTTGATCCATTTTGTGTTGATTTTGTTTATGGGACGGGGGGAGGTAAGGGTCCAACTTTATTCTTCTGCATGTGGGTATCCAGCTGTCCCAGCACCTGTGCTAATTGTTTGGGAGAATATATTTGCAGATGATGTGACCAACAAGGGCCTAATTTCTAAAATATACAAACAGCTCATACAACTGGAAAAAAAAATCAAAAAGTGGGCAGAAGGTCTGAATAGACATTTCTCCAAAGAAGATATACAGATGGCCAATAGGCACATGAAAAGATGCTCCACGTCGCTAATTATTAGAACAATGCAAATCAAAACTACAGTGAGGTATCCCTTCATAGTGGTCAGAATAGCCATCAATAAAAATTCTACACATAAACGCTGGAGGGTGTGTGGAGAAAAGGAAACCCTCCTACGCTGTTGGTCAGAATGTAAATTGGTGCAGCCACTATGAAAAACAGTATGAAGGTTCCTCAAAACACTAAAAATAGAGTTGCCGGGGCTTCCCTGGTGGCGCAGTGGTTAAGAATCCGCCTGCCAATGCAAGGGACACGGGTTCGAGCCCTGGCCCAGGAAGATCCCACATGCCATGGAGTAACTAAGCCTGTGCGCAACAACTACTGAGCCTGCGCTCTAGAGCCTGCAAGCCACAACTACTGAGCCCGCGTGCCACAACTACTGAAGCCCACGAGCCCAGAGCCCATGCTCCCCACAAGAGAAGCCACCGCAATGAGAAGCCCACACACCACAACGAAGAGTAGCCGCCACTCGCCGCAACCAGAGAAAGCCCGCGCACAGCAACGGAACCCAACGCAGCCAAAAATAAAAATAAATTAAAATAAATAAATTTATAAAAATATAAATAAAATAAAAATAGAATTGCCATATGAACCAGCCATCCCACTCCTGGGCACATATCCATACAAAACTATAATTCGAAAAGATACATGGACCACTGTGTTCATAGCACCACTATTCACAACAGCCAAGACATGAAAACAACCTGAATGTCCATCAACAGATGAATGGATAAAGAAGATGTGATAAATATATACAATGGGATATTACTCAGCCATAAAACAGAGTGAAATAATGCCATTTGCATCTACATGGATGGACCTAGCAATTATCATACTAAGTGAAGTCAGACAGAGAATGACAAATACCATATGATATCACTTATATGTGAAACCTAAAATGAGACACAAATGAATCTACAAAACAGAAACCGACTCACAGATATAGAAAACAGACTTGTGGTTGCCAAGGGAAAGACGGGGGAGGGATAGATTGGGAGTTTGGGATTAGCAGATGCAAACTATTATATATAGGACGGATAAACAACAAGGTCTTACTGTACAGCACAGGAAACTATATTCAATACCCTGTAGTAAACCATATGTATATATGTAATAAACAGTATGTGTGTGTGTGTGTGTGTGTGTGTGTGTGTGTGTATATCTGAATCACTTTGTTGTACAGCAGAAATTAACACAACATTGTAAGTCAACTATACTTCAATGAAAAAATTTTTTAAAAATTAGGTGGAGATTATACCATCAATTAGTTTGAAGGCACTTTTATAAAGTGGGCCTTGTTTTTCTTGTCCTTTCATCCTGGGACAAATGTACAACAGATAGAAACTAACCAGGATTACTCCAGTCTGAACTCATATCACACAGAACTTTAATTGTTGAACAAACCATTAATACCGATTACACCATGGGATGTCCTGATCCAATATCAAGTTTGTAAACCTTGTATCAAGCCTGCAGAATCCACTAAATTTGGAAATTCAAACTGAAATGAAGCCAACTGTCCCATGACTTCTCCAAAACTAGTTATACAACAATCAGTTGGAAACCATACGCAATCAAAGGAATGTAGACAGAAACAACCATACCCTTCCTTTTTTTTCCTTTGAGATGAAGACGGTATTTAAGGTGATGTCTTGGGCCATTTCAGGGTGTTACTCAATTTTCTGGGTATCTCCCATGCACACAGGAGGTACACATGTTAGTTAACTTGTTTGTGCAACTATATGAAGGCAGTCAATACCACAAAAGTGTGTATGTAAAATGAATTAAATGGTAAATGTCATGTTTTGTATTTTTAATGACAATGAAAAAAAGTGTAGTGCTGATATTTCTTACAACATAAATGTACATTAAAAACATCCTTAGTGAAAAAAGCCATACAGAAAAGTCCACCAAGATCCCATACTCATCTTGTCTGCTTTAAATCCATCAAGGTTGTCCAAATGAGGGGAAAACTCAGTAATGGTTCCAGAAAAAGAAAACTGGATCAGGATGGAAAAAGACATTTTCATACAGTTGGGACAACAGGCGAGAGTTGAAGTGGGCCTGTGTATTAAATTATAATGTAGACATCATGATTTCCTCATTTAGGGGTTATGTGCTGATTCCTCTGGAGAGTGTCCCTGTTTTGGGTAAAACACACTGAGTATTTTGTGTGAAGTGGCAAATGTGAGTACTTATGCCATTATTGAAACTTTTCTGTACATTTTAAATTACTGGAAAGTAAATTACTTTTCAAAACAACCATGTCAGTACCATGCCAGAAAATCAGATAAGACAGCCATCAAACTTTGTTATAGAGGCCAAGACTTAACCCAGACAAAGTTCAACCAAAGTTGTGATTGTTTTTTCCTTTGTAGGAGTCCACATGGTATTAGGAGGCACAGTGGGAGGGACTTCCCTGGTGGCACAGTGGTTAAGAATCTGTCTGCCAATGCAGGGAACACAGGTTCAACCCTTGGTCCAGGAAGATCCCACGTGCCACGGAGAAACTAAGCCTATGCATCACAACTACTGAGCCCGCACGCCTAGAGCCCGTGCTCCACAACAAGAGAAGCCACTGCAATGAGAAGCCCGCGTACTGCAGCAAAGAGTAGCTCCCGCTGCCGCAACTAGAGAAAGCCCGTGCGCAGCAACGAAGACCCAACACAGCCAAAAATAAATTAAATAAATAAATTTTAAAAAAAAAAAGGCACCGTGAGAGGAGTATATTAGTAGCTACCATGTCTTGGGTCCTGCGGATTACCTGGGATGCAGTAGAAACAGTGAGATTTTAGCATTACAATTTTTCACATTACTTCAAAAAAATGTTAAAAAAATAAATTCAATAAAGTTGCAAAATATGGAATCATTACGCACAAATCAGTTTTGTTTCTATACACTTAAAACGAACCATCAGAAAGAAAAATTAAGAAAACAATCCCATTTACAACTCCATCAAAAAGAACAAACTATTTAGGAATAAATTTAACCAAGGACATGAAAGACCTATACTCAGAAAAATATAAAGTATTGATAAAGAAATTGAAGACACAGTAGAAAACAATATCCCATGCTCATGCATCAGAAAAATGACTATTAGTAAAATGTTTATTCTACCCAAAGCCATCAACAAACAGTGCCAGGGAAACTAGACACCAGGTTCCAAAGAACAACACTGGTCACCAGCTACACTGTAAATAAAACTAACTAAAAGTGCACAGTATTCCACAGTAAACCCTTTCTCTCCTGAGTCCCCTGAAGATGCACCCCACCCACCCAGCAGTCAGCTGCACAGGAAGATTCTCCACACTTTCTCATTTTTTCCTCTCGTGGCATCTCCTCACCAGTGGGTCCTGAGAAAAGTGAGCTCCAGCCAGTGTAGAAACTGCCCCATGGTCCAGAAACCTAAGCCCTGACAGGAGACAAGTTTCCTGTCTGCTTGTCACAGAGCAAAGTCTGTGAGCTGGATGCACCTGTGTCCCCAGGGTCAGACAGGTGGGTTCGGTGCCCCCTGTGGGACATCAGAGGAGTGCCGGGAGCGCCACACTCACAAACCCAGAGGCCTCATCCAGAGTGCTGTTCTGCTGTATATACTAAGTTTGGAAATCCAAACTGAAATGGAGCCAAGTATCTCTCTGTATCTTCTCAAAACATGGTTAAGGAGCAATTAATTAGAAACCATATGTGATGAAATGAATGTAGACACAAACTTTACAATGTAAACCGAAATTCACTGAAAAGTGCCCATAGACAAGTTTAAATTACCAAACTATAAAAATTCTAGAAGAAAAAAGAAAATCTAGGACTTCCCTGGTGGTGCAGTGGTTAAGAATCCGCCTGCCAATGCAGGGGACACAGGTTCGAGCCCTGGTCTGGGAAGATCCCACATGCCACAGAGCAACTAAGCCCATGTGCCACAACTACAGAGCCTGCACTCTAGAGCCCATGCACCGCAACTACTGAGCCCACATGCCACAACTATTGAAGCCCGTGCACCTAGAGCCCATGCTCCACAACTAGAGAAGCCACCACAATGAGAAGCCCATGCATGGCAACAAAGAGTAGCCCCCCCTCGCCGCAACTAGAGAAAGCCCGCGTGCAATAACGAAGACCCAACGCAGCCAAAAATAATTAAATAAATAAATTTATTTTTTAAAAAAGAAAGAAAATCTACATGACCTTGGGTCTGGTGATGTGTTTTAAACACACAACACCAAAAGTCTATCGACAAAAGAAAAATAATTGATAATGTGGACTTTATAAAATTAAAACTTTCTACCCTATGAAAGAACTTATTCAGAAAACCAAAAGACAAACCACAAACTGGAAGAAACTATTTGCAAAACACATATCTGATAAAGGGTTTGTACCCAAATTATACCAAACAATGCCATTAAAATTTGGTAAAGGTTGAAACACACACCTGGCCAAAGAAGATAAACAGATACTAAATAAGCATACAGGAATATACTCAAGATGCTGGTGGAATGCACGTACAACCAACTTTGGAAGACGGTTTGGCAGTTTTTTCCAAGTCTAAGTAGTCTCACCTTAGGATCCAAGAAGCGTACCTCTTGTATTTAGACAACTGCTTTGAAAACCTGTGTTCAAACAAAAACTAGCATCAAGTAATGCACAGCAGCTCTATTCATAATGGCTAAAAACTTAAAGATATCAGGATGTCCTTCTGTAGATGAATTCATAAGCAAATTAGGGCACATACATGTCAAGGGGAGCAGAATACACCACCCCGAAATATGCCCATTAGACAAAAGGATTATTTTGGACTGATTAATTTAAAAAACAGCAGACCCAGGAGAATCTTTGAAAACCAAGTAGAAAATGCCCTTTTATGAGGTAAATTTACATTTATTAAGGATATCTCCATTTATTAGGGTATGTCCCTCTCTGGACCAGGAATTGAATGATGACTAAATATCAAGAAAAACTTGTTGGGACTTCCCTGGTCATCCAGTGGTTAAGACTCCACACTCCCAATACAGGGGGCCTGGGTTCGATCCCTGGTCAGGGTACTAGATCCCACATAACTCAACTAACACCTGGCACAGCCAAATAAATAAATATTAAAAAAAAAAGCTTGTCAGTGAAATAGGTCTGGATGTAAATCTGCATAACAACCATACCCTTGTTTACTGTGCTTTGCCTAATAACCTCCCTTAAATGGCTTCCTTCATTCCCTAACATCTTTCTTCTGTTCTTAGCTGAAGGTAGGCTTTAAGGTAATGGCTTGGGCCAGACTAAGTTTTCCTGGGTATCTTTCAAGAATACAGGAGGTATGCATGGTATATATTAAACTTCTGATTGTTTTTCTCCAGTTCATCTCCCTTTCATTACAAGGGGGATCTCAATGAAGAACATAAAAAAGGTAGAGGGAAAATTATTTTTCCTCTCATATACATGCAATGCAATAGTATTCAGAGATATAAAGGAATGAATCATCAACCCGTGCAAAAAAAAAAAAAATAGATGAATCTAACACTTACATTGCTAAGTGAAAGAATACAGTCTGAAGTGCTACACAGTATATGACCTCATTTATATGACTTCTAGAAAAGGCAAAAGAGACATGGTAAACAGTTTACGGAATATGTAGTTGAAAAGGTCCGTATGATACTATAGTGGTGAATACCTGTCACTGTGCATTTGTCTACACCCACAGATTTTTTACAACCCAACAAGTAAATTATAATCTATTCAAATTATTTACTTAGGATATGGGAGTGTCAAAGACTGGCATACAGAATGTAACAAACAATCTAACTGATTTAGAAAGGTATGAAAAAAACTCACTGTTGGTGGTGGGACAAAATGGGCTGACCTAAGTTAACTTTGGAAATGAGCGGACTCCGTAGGCCAAAGGCAAAATATGCTGTACATACACAGTGGACTCTGTAAGTTCTTTCCCATGGGGAGTAGTAGCTAACAGTACTGAAACTACTATATCAGTAATCAAATGGAACAAGCACTGAATTTAATGACAAATGGTGGAAGCCAGGTTTCTTACCACTGGAGTGGGAAGTCACAGACAAACAAAGGGAGAAGGTTACAGTATCCATGTCATAACAGATCAGGTTGGAGGCATCAGTATAAACTATCTTTAGGCTAATAGAGATACACATAGTTCCACATGGAAATCTTTATAATTACGTGTATATGCATACGCTGGGATACATGCATACATTTCCATGCACTGTCAGCTGAGCATATTTAGCTCCCACATGTAAGTTTTTAACACCATTCTCTAGTAAAAGGAACAAGGGCTCTTTGAAGAAAGGGCTGATGCTAGGACTGAGACAGTAATATATGAAGCAGGATAATCTTAAAATATCAGAAAGCAAAGAAGTACCAAAAATTTTTAAAACCCACAAAAGAAAAATTATGTAAAATGAAAACAGGAGCAAATGGAAAAAGCTCTCAACAGCCAAAGCAAGAATGAACTAAGCAGTCTAATAATGTAGTGCTGGACTATAACCAAAAGTTTATAATAATTATTCATGTGTCCAAACTGGTAAAAATAAGTTACATAGTTTTTGATGAATGATGTTAAATAGAAATCTCCTAGGCAGGAAGCTTCTAAACAATTCATATAGACACTCAGCTGTCCATCAAGGATGTGAAGCTAACCCCTCTCTCCTCAAGTGTGGCTTCTGTATTATGACTTCCTCCTAAATAAGACACACAGGATGGACATGGGAAAAAATTAATTTCACTGTGGGAAAACTTCACAAACACTACTTCAGCCTGGTGACCAAAGTTAAGAATATAAGTAAGCAGTTCCCTTAAGAGCCTGTTCGCTTGATATATAGTGAAGAGGAAGCACTTTAACTCTGTGATCTGCTTTTTCAAAGCCAAGTCTAATTACAGCAAAAACACTAAGCAAATCCCAGTGCAGGGCAGTTTACACAATACCTGACCAGACGTCCTCCACACTGTCAAGGTCATGGAAACAAGGAGAGTCTGAGCAACTGTCAAAGCCCAGAAGAGACTAAACAGACATGATGACCCCATGTCCTTTGAGACCCTGGAACAAGGGAAGGTATAACAAAAGGAACATGAATAGAGACTTAAGTTAATAATAAAGTATCAATATTTGTTCATTATTTGTGATGATTCTGTAGAAAATTAGACTGCAAAAATTAAAGGTCAAATAAGAGAAACCTATTGTAACAAACTGGAAATCTAGAGGAAATGGGCGATTTCTTTGTAAAAACACATTACCAAAATGGACCCTAAATTAAGGAAAATACAAAAAGACTAATTAACCACTGAGAAACCTCTTCCCCTATTGGTTATCCTATCACTGTTCCAGTGTTTCTCTCTCCAGGACAGGGAAGGAACAGGGAAAGAGTTGTTTGGCAGCTCCCCTAGTATATGACCCCACCCAGTGTCTTCATCTCCCCCAGCCACACCTACCCAATGAGGACACCTGAGGATGGATCAGGGATTATTGATTCGGATGTGTCAACTAGGACTTTTTTTATTCCCAGCAACTGGACACACTTACTGAAGTAAAATAAATTAGTATTTATTATAAGGGTAGAAATAAATTAATACTTGCAAGTGGCAAGTTTAAGAATGGGTTTGGACCTGGCAGGTCCAGTGTCTCACACTCTCTGTGTGACCTTGTTTCTCTCCAAACCTTTGTCCTGCTCAGTGCCTTTGGGGGACCCCATTCACAGGCACAGTCTCTCTCACTGCCCTTGGGCCAACAGCAACTCTAGGCTGACAACTACTCACCATCCTTTATCCGAGAAAAAGTTTCTCCTTTTCTTGGGTTCTAAGAAAAGTCATGGTTTTGAACGCCTTTGGCCTGGCTTGGGTTTCATTCTCATCCTTGATCCATCACCAGAAGATGGAAAATGGGACTGGCTAGATGTGGGTTGTAAACCCATCTTCGAGCTGGGTGGAACATGGGCTCATCCTTCTGGAACTATTTGGACTGGAAGCAGGTGAGATGTAATTCCCAAAGGAAAACTGAGGCACTAGACTTGGGCATGAGAACAGCTGCTGGCTGCGAGAAAGCAGCAGATTCTATGTCAATGACAGCTCACAGCATAGCACAGAATCTGACACAAAAGGAAGAACGGGGTTCACTTAGGGTCAGGGGCTGCAGCTACTCATCCAGTGCTTTTACTGTCTTCCCAAGACTGCAAGAAGTTCTTTGACTTGCTGAAAAGGCAGGAACATTGTTGTTGGTAAACTCAAGTCTCCTGCCTTGGGCATCAGGTCCTCACATCTCAGAGGCTGGCCCAGAACAGCCCATGTGCCCTCAGAAGACACACAGACCTCATTCCTGCCCCTGAGAGGTGGGAGCCCTTGAGTTATGCCATCTCCCTTGCCATATTAATTACCCATCCCTGAAAAACAATACTGTTCCTTTTCCAGTTTCTTCTGTCTCCTTTACTAAGGGAAGAAACCAAATGCTAGGGTGGTAAGGAAACTCTTGTGCAATGAAGTAATGGGAGGCTCAAGAATTATTCCATGTCATGGAAACCATAATTGGCAGGCTTTCCAGAGGCCACATGGATGCATATGGCTCTCCAAGACAATGCAGTCTCAGTGTGAACCTCCCATTGGGAGGCCCAGTTACTCCCATAACTTTGACTCTTAATGAATATGAATGTCAAAATTTCTAACAACTAACAGGACAAAGGATTGCAGGGCCATGGTCTGCTGTATGGTTGTTGTGTCAGGGACACACTCAAATATTTAGAGGGTTATTACCTCTCTTGGCAGGCTATGAGGCTGTGAAGGCTGTGAAGGCTGTGAAGGGGAGGCCCTTTTCTCAACCACATGGATGTTGGTAGTTGAAACATCTCAAAGGAAAGGATACATTGCCCAGGTAGCTGTTCCATTGCTCACCACCATGGTCAGCTCACTAATTGTCCACGGGGTCTTGACAGGGCCCTGGCTGAACTGAGCTAGAGGACCACAGATGCCTTCCTGAATGGTCAGAGGTCAAGGACTGTCCTGCCTGAGACTTGATTGTCTATTGATACCCACTCAGATGGGACAAAGGATGCCTGCAGTCCCAGGAGGGCCCCACCAGCCCTCAAGTAGGCAGGGGGCTGGCACGTTGCTACACCCAGTCCTGCATTAATCCACACATGTCCACTGAGTGCCCTCCTCTCTGGGCATTCTGCTGGAACTGAGGCTGCTCAGGCAGAGTAGGGCCAGCACCACCTTTCCCAGATGGGAGGGCAGGAAGCAACCATGCATGACTCCTGACACCCTCCACAACCCATGACTGACATCGAGTTCAATTTGAAACAGTCAGAGACAGTACAGACATTTCATTCTTCTCTCAGAGCCCAGGACTGGGGGGTAGAAATACAGTGGTCCAGCTCAACTCCCTGACTCATATGTGACCCTGGGCAAATGCTATCCATCCTGGAGACCTCAGAGAGGAGAAAGGAAGAGTAATGGGGGCCAGTTATGCTTAAACCTAACCCTAACCCTAGAGAACCCTAACCTCTAACCCTAACACCCTAACCCCAGAACCCTGACCCCTGACCCTTAAACCCTGACCTGACTCAAACCCCAGACCTAAACCCTAGCCCAGAGGATACCGAGGGATGATGGTACTCTGGAATAAACCAAGGGATTCATGACCCTGCATTTAGCAATAGTTTCTTAGATCTGACACTAAAACACAAACAATGAAAGAAAAAAAACAGATAATCTGGAGTTCCTCAAAATTACAAACTTTTGTACATCAAAAGAGGCTATCCAGAAAGTAAAAAGACAGCCCACAGAATGGAAGAAAATATAGGCACATTATATATCTTATAAGAGTCTTTATCCAGAATATATCAAGAATTTTTACCACTCAATAAAAGAGCATCCCAATTTTTGAAATGCACAAAGGACTTGCATAGACTGTTCTCCAGACAAGGCATACAAATGGTCAACGAGCACATGAAAAGATGTCAAACATCAGTAGTCATGATGCAAATGCAAATTAAAACCACAATGTGATACCCCTTCACACACACTAGAATGGTTATATTAAAAATACATAAAAATAACAAATGTTGGCAACAGTGTAGGGAAATTGGAACCCTTAAACTTTACTTATGGAAATGTAAAATGGTACAATCTATGTGTACAAAACTTTGGCATTTTCTCAAAAATATAAAAATATAATTATCATATGTTTCAACAACTCTACTCCTAGATATACACCCAAAGAACTGATAACAGGTGTTCAAATAAAATCTTACACATCAATATTCATAGCAGAAATGTTCACAGTAGCCCAAAGTAGAAACAATTAAAATGCCCACCAACGGGTGAATGGATAAGCAAAATAAGGTAGATCCATAAGCTGCATTATTCTGTCATATAAAGAAATAAAGTAAAATTGTGCTCCTGCTGTGGAAAACAGTATGGCGACTCCTCAAAAACTTAAACATGGAATTAACGTATGATCCCTCAATTCCGCTCCAGGGTATACACCCAAAATATTAGAAAGCAAGGACTGGAACAGATATCTCTACCCCATATTCATAGCAACATTATTCACAATAGCCAAAATGTGGAAGCAACACAAGTGTCCTTCAACAGATGAATGCATAAATACAGTGTAGTATATACACAATGGAATATGATTCAACCTTTAAAACTGAGGTAATTCTCACACAGGTTGCAGTGTGGATGAACCTTGAAGTCATTATGCTAAGTGAAACAAGCCAGAGACAAAAGGACAAACACTCTATGATTCCACTAGTATGAGGTATCCAGATAAGTCAAATTCAAAGACAAAAAGTAGAATAAGTTTGCCAGGGGTTGAGGGGAATAAGTGTTTAACGGTTACAGTTTCACTTGCGGAAAAGGAAAAAGTTCAGGAGATGGATGGTGAGGATGTTTTTACAACAATGTGAATGTACTTAATGCTATAGACGTGTATACTTAAAATGACTTAAGTGATAAATGGTATGTGTTTTCAATCACAATGAAAAAAATGATACATGTTACAACATGAATAAACACTGAAAACATCCTAAGTGAAAGAAGCCATACAGGAAAATCCACCCAGATCATACTCATCTTGTACACTTAAAATCCATGAAGGTTTTTTAAATGAGGGAAAGCCCCAGTGATGGTTCCAGAAAAAGAAAACTGGATTAGAATGGAAAAAGGTATTTCCACAAAGTTGGGGCAGCTGGTGAAAGCTGAAGCGGTCCTGTGGATAGGATTATAATGAGGAAACCATAATTATCCTTCATTTTGGGGTTATGTCCTGGTTCCCTGGGAGACTGGCCCTGTTTTGGCCAAAACATACTGCAGTATTCGGTGTGAATGTAGAAAACTTTGTACTGCTGATTAAAGTTTAAACATTTGAAATTTACTAGAAAATACTTTGCAATACAACCATGTCAGTAACATGCCAGAAAAGCAGTGATGACATCAAACATTGCTAGAGAGGCCAAGACTTACCCAGACCAAATTCAACCAAAGTGATGCTAGTCACTTTGCCCACATGGTATTAAGAGGCACCGTGGGAAGATAATATTAGGAGCCACTAGGTCTTGGGCGCCGTGGATGACCTGGGTGTAGTGGAAACCAGTGGGATTTCTGAATTCTAGGTTTTCACATAAAACCACCAAAAAAATTGTCAGAACTAAAAAAATGAATTCAGTAAAACTGCAGGATCATTTGTGATTCTATACACTAATAATGAACTATCAGAAAGAGGAACTAAGAAAACAATTCCATTTATAATTTCATCCCCCAAAAAACTAGGAATAAATTTAACCAAGGACTTGAAAGACCTGCACACTGAAAACTTAAGACATTGATGAAAGAAACTGAACAGACACAAATCAATGGAAAGGTATCCCGTGCGCATGGGTGAAAATATTGTGAAAACGTCCATGCTACCCAAAGCAATGTACACATACACGCAACCACTACCAAAATTTCAATGACATTTCACAGAAACAAAACAAACAATCTTAACATTTGTGTGGAGCCACAAAGGACCCAGAAGAGCCAAAGCGACCCTGAGGAAGGAGAACAGGCTGGAGGCATCTCGCTCCCTGACTTCACACTTCATTACGAAGCTACAGCCCCAAAAAAGTGTGGAATTGGCACAAAAACAGGTACACAGACCAGAGGAACACAGCAGAGAGTCCAGGAATAAACCTACAGGTATGTGGTCAGTTAATTCACAAGAAAGGAGCCAAGAACATACACCAGGGAAAGGACGGTCCCCTCAATAAATGGTCCTGGGAAAACCAGAGGCCACATGCCAAAGAACAACACTGCACTCTGTCTACACCACACACAAAAGTGGCCAAAAACCCAGTTTTCCACATCAAGCCCTTCCCCTCCTGGGTCCTCTGAAGACAGACACCCTCAGTGGTCAGCCACACACAAGAACCTTCTCCCTACTTTTCCTCACCTTTTCCCTCAGCGGCATCACCTCCCGGCAGGTCCTGGGGAGACCAGGCTCCTGTCAGAGAGAAATGGACCCCATGATGTCCCAAAGCTGAAGCCCCAGTGGGTCCTGAGGAGACCCGGCTTCCGTTAGTGTGGACTCGACCCCGGGTTGTCCCGAAGCCTGGCCGTCAGCATGGACTCAGCCCCGCGTGTTCCAGAAGCCAAAGCCCCAGCGGGTCCTGAGGAGACGGGTCTCCCGTCGGCTGCGCGGGGAGCCAAGTCCGCAGGCAGAATGCGCGTTCCTGCCTAGGGTCAGGGAGGCGGGCTCACGTTCCCTGCCAGCCAATGGGAACGTGCAGACCAAGCCACCTCCCAGTTCAGGGGAGGCCCCGCCCTTTAAGGGCACTTCTGCTGCATCCGCTAAACTGTGAAAATTCAATCTGAAATACAGTCAAGTATCCCATGACTTCTCCAAAATAGTTAAGGAACAATTAACTGGAAACTGTATGAAATGAAATGACTGTAGACACAAACTTTAAAACTTAAGCCAAACACTCAAATTTATTAACAGACATTTAAAATGTGAAACTATAAAAATTACAGAGATAAACATAGAAAATCTGTATGACCTTGGGTTTGGTCTGGAGATCATGAGCTTTGAGTTTCAACACACAACACAAATGTCAATGCACAAAAGAAAAAGGTAATCTTATGGACTTTATGAAATTAAAAATTTCTACTCTCAAAGACCTTATTCAGAAAATCAAGAGACAAGCCACAAACTTGGAGAAAAATATTTGCAAAACTTGTATCTGATAAAGGATTTGGACTCAAAATAGACAAAGACCTCTAAAACAACCCCATAAAAAATGGGTTAGGATCTGAACAGACACCCAGCCAAAAAAGATATACAGATAGTAAAAGTCATAAAAAAAACATGGTCAACATCATACACCGTTAGGGAATTACAACTTAAAATCATGAGCTACCACAGCACACCTATTAGGACTGAGGCAGGAGATAGATGGGCTCCAGGATAGACATTTACAACTGGCCTCCTGTTCACACTTCCTGGGGTGAGAAGAAGATGGGCTTCAGCCCAGACATTCATTACCAGCCCCCTGTTTACATTTCCTGAAGCAAGAGACAAACGGGCTCCAGGACTACATGTTTATGACTGGACTCCTGTCTATATTTCGAGACCTGCACCTCGATATAAAAACCAGCAACAGAAAAAGGGTAAGTAACTGGACATTGGACATTTTTATGGCAAGGACAGAGTGGGACTAAACCCTGTTAAAAGATCAAGAGGTCATACGTTTCCCATCCTTGGGGCAAGGGAGACATTGCACATGTGTAGAAAGCCTCCTTGGGGGTCAAAAAGGAATGGGTACCACCCCAAAATAGGTGATGCTAAGGCCGTCCCATAGGTCTCTGGGCTGTAATCCATCTTCGAAAAAAGTTGCACACGCATGTTGGGGAGGGTCCTAGGGCAGGGCAGGTGTGGAAAAAGAAACCAGATAATTGGCCAGAGGTAAACAGAGACCCGGTAGAACTGCCCTATATAAGTGACTTAACCGCCTCTTTACTGCGCTCCTTCTCATTGGGGGGATGCCCACACCCTTCCTCTCCGGGTGTGCATCTCTGCCTTGCTTCTGTCTTAACTAAACAAACTGTTTCTCTGTGTGCTCTCCCATTTGTTGTTGTGCTATGTCTCTAATAATAAACTTTGTACCTGTTTTTACAGTTTTGCCTCTGTAAAAAATGCATTTTTCACTGGGGGGCAAGAGCCAGGGGGTGCGGTGGCTAGCATTCCTAGTTTTCATCCAGGCTACCCAGGTTCAATTCCTGGGCAGGGAATTAAGATCTCACCACTACTCACTGCTCCCTCTCCAAAATCAGGACTGCCAAACTCAAAATAATGACAATACCAATTGCTAGAGGGTGAGAACCAACAGGAACTCTCCCTGCTTACTGGTGGGATGCATGTACAGCCACTTTGTAAGACAGTTTGTCACTTCTTTCTAAAGCTAAACAAGTCTCACCTGGGGATCCAACAATCGTGCTTTCAGTATTTAAGCAACTGCTTTGAAAATCTATGTCCAAATGCAAACAAAGATGCAATTATGCACAGCAGCTCTACTCATAAATGGCTAAAAACCTGAGGAAATCAGAATGTCCTTCAATAGATGAATGCATAAGCAAACTGGGGTACATCCATGTCAAGGTAAGTAGAATATGCCACTCCAAAATATGCTTCTCTGGCATAAGGATTATTTCAGTCTGCTTTAACAAAAAAAAGCAATCTCAGGAAACTGAGTAGAGATTTCCCTTTGGTGAAGGACAGTTGCAATAGAGAAGTCTCCATTTATAAGGGTATGTCCCTCTTTGCACCAGAAAGAAGGATAATGAAATCTCAAGTAACTGTTATCAGTGAAGAAGTCCTGACTTAAATGTGCAAACAATCATACGTTTGTTTACTGTGCTTTGCATGATAACCTGCCATAACTGGCTTCCCCCTTCCCCAACATCTTTCTTCTGTTTTTAGCTGAAGATGGTATTTAAGGTGATGGCTTTGGTCATTTCAGGGAGTGAGTCAGTTTTCCTTGGTATCTCCCTTGTATAGAGGGGGTATACATGTTATTAAACTTCTGTTTTTCTCCTGGTTATCTGTCTTTTATTACTGGGGGGCGGCGGGGGCTCTCAACCAAGAACCTAGAAAAGTAGAGGGAAAATTGTTTTTCCTCCCATACATGTGCAATGGAATACTACTCAGCAGTAGAAAGGAATGCACCAGCAACCTATGGAAAGACATGGATAAATCTTCAGTATATACTGCTAAGTAAAAGAACCCAGTCTGAGGAGGCTGCACCCAGTATGACCCCATTTATGACATTCTAGGAAAAGCAAAGCTACATAGATGATAAGCAGATCCTGGGGTGGGGGGTTTGAAGTATTCCATGTGATACTCTAGGATGGATACCTGTCGCTATGCATTTGTCTAAGCCCACAGATTTATATAGCCCAAGGGGTCAATCATAATCTATTCAAATTTAGTTATTTAGAATGTAGGAGTGTCGCAGGATGGAATACATAATGTGCCAGAATGTAACTGCATTAGAAATGTATGGAAGGGGCTTCTCTGGTGGCTCAGTGGTTACGAATCCAGCTGCCAGTGCAGGGGACACGGTGCGAGCCCTGGTCCAGGAAGATCCCACATGCTGCAGAACGACTAAGCCCGTGCGCCATAACTACTGAGCCTGCGCACCACAACTACTGAAGCCCACGAGCCTAGAGCCTGTGCTCTGCAACAAGAGAAGGCACCACAATGAGAAGCCCACGCACCACAACGAAGAGTAGCCCCCACTCGCCGCAACTAGAGAAAGCCTGTGCACAGCAACGAAGACCCAATGCAACCCCTCCCCCAAAAAAGAAAATGTGTGGAAAAACCCACAGTAGGGGTAGGGGATAGGGCAAAAGGTGCTGACCTAAGTAACCTTTGGAAATGAACAGAATCTGTAGACTAAAGGTAAAGTTGACCATACATAAACAGTGGGCTTTATTTTATGAAGTTCTTTCCAGGGTGTAGTAGCTAACAATTCTGAAACCTCTGCACATGTAACCTGGAAAGGAGCAATGCATAGATAAATGGCAGATGGTGGGAGCCAGCCTCCTTGGTGTGGGAGTGGGAAGTTACAGGTAAGCAAGGGGAGAGCCTCTGCCCTCATAATCCTGGATCTTCCTGGGAGGATGCTGACTGGCCGGGGGAAACGCACAGATCTTCACGCTGGGAAGACCCTGCAGACATAGGAACTTCACACCCCATCTTTCCACCCATACCTGCTGGAAACACTTAGTCCTTCATAATCAGTCAATTGTAGCTTTTAAGACATCCTCACCCCTAGGCAGATAACGGAGCATAAGGGTCTTGCTTACCCCTAAGCTGTCCCAGAATCCAGGCCCTGGGGGTGGAGCCAGATTGGGGGTTCCTGGGCCTCTGACCAGCAGGTGAGAGGAAGGAGGAAGACCAGTCCTGAGGACAGAGGTTCTCTGAAGTCTGTGAGGCCTGGTGCCCTGATGGGATTCATTCCCTGTGGGGACATGAGCGGGGCCTGCAGTGGTTCTGTGTTCCACCTGGACCCTTTGATGAAGCCATGGCAGCACTGGTCTCAGAAGTCTCCTGGCAGTGACTCAAACTCTGACACAGTGGTTTTACAAAGGAACAAGAGAATGAAGCTGAGTCCCTGACGGCCACTGCTTTCTGGCTCTGAGGTGTTTCCAGCAGGACAGCCGTCATCTGCACGTAGTCTGCTGTGACCTACCTGCCCCCATTGGCCTTTCCTCTCCCTCCCTGCGATGATTCCAGTGACATTTCCAGTCTGGACCCCTCTCCCAGGCCAGACGCCTCTGTCCAGCCACTGCATCCCCATCTCACCTTGGGGGTTAACAGGCCCCCTCAGAGGACTGTGATCCTGCAGCTCCCCACAGCCAGGAGCAGCCCCACCTTCCCAGGTTGCCAAGCCCAGGCACCAGGTGTAACTGAACAGGACCCTATGGAGCCTTCCCAGGACAGACCCCTCCCCCATATCCTCTGCTTTAGCTCTTCTCTGAAGTACCTGGATAACAGTATCTGATGTACGCTTCCTGAGTTGTTTTACAGATGTTAAAACTACCACCAAGTGGAAGAAATTAACTACTTGATGATCATGAACAGGTAGCCCCAGAGCTTCTGGTGCCTAAGAATTTACAATGTTAACTGCCCTGTTACCTCACCATCAGCCAGAGGGTTGTGCACCAGCTGATCACATACCCTGTGACCTCCCTCCTTAAAGTGGCCTTTAAAATGCTTTGCTGAAATCCCTCAGGGAGTTCGGGGTTTTAGAGCACAAGCCACCTGTCCTCCATGTATCAGCACTTTTACAATTAAAGCTCTACTTTCCTTCACCACAACCGGTGTCAGTAGATTGGCTCTACTGCACTTGGGCAAGCGGACCCAAGTTTGGTTCAGTAACACTGGGGCCTCCCAGCCTCTCACTCTCCTTGTGCCCCAGTGACTGTCAGCTCCTCCTCCAGAGTCTGTGGCCAGTCCCCACACTAATTCACCTCTACACCCACAGCCCTGGCCCAAGCCCGATCCCTCCATTAGGCCCTGACAAAGCTCGCTGCCCCCAAAGTGCATCTCACATCCCACCCCAAAGAGTGGCCTTTCTGAAGCATAAATGAGACTTCGACTCTCTCCCACCTGTACACCCCCGCAAAGTTTCCCCACTTTTGCTGGGGTGTCTGGTGGGAGAGGCGTCCATCATGGCCCTGAGAGTCCCTGGCATCCCCACTAGGCTGCTGGCTCCTGGGTCCCCTGACAATGAGCATCTCAGCAGGCCAGGCGACACGGCACAAAACCCCAGAGCTGCTCACCTCAGGACGGGGCTAGCAATGCACTGCCACAGCCTGATCAAAGAGAGCAGAGAAGGGTGCCCCAGCCGGGACACAAACTCTGCCCAGACTCTCCCTGAGCCATCGCATGATCCCCATGGGACTTGAGGGAAGCAGGGACTGAGGCACATATTGGTTCCTAAGCAGGATGTTGTGGGCTCAGCCATGTCCCCCACAAATTCACATGTTGAATCCCTAACCCCCAGGACCCCAGGATGTGGCTGTATTTGGAGATGGGGTTTTTAAAGAGGTGATCAAGGTAAAAATGTGGTCACTAGGGTGGATCCTAATCCAATAGAACTGATGTCCTACAAGAAGAGATTAGGACACAGATAGGCATGGGGGAGACCATGTGAGGACATGGGGAGAAGATGGCTGTCTACATGCCAAAGAGAGAAGCCTGAGAAGAAACACCTTGATCTCAGACAGCATCCAGGACTGGGAGATGTCTGTTGTTTAAGCTGTCCTGGCTGTGGTATTAGTTACGGCAGCCCCAAATAGACTCACACACAGGATAACTCAGGGCTCAGACTGGACAGAGCTCACTCTCCATTCCCCTGTACATGAGTTACAGGAGCCTCAGGAACTCAGGAGGGGGTCCCGGAGGGGAGGCACAAGATAGAAGATGTTAGGCATTAACACGACTGCATTCATGTTAAATGTGTCTTAACTACATTCACACGAGATAGTTTTGTCCTGTATATACATTGGCACCTTTAGTCTGGACTGTGGATCTTTGGCTTCAACACCTCCACTGACAGCACGTGCTGTGGACCGTCTCCTATAGGATTTCCAGAACCACAAAGCATCAAAGCTTCACAGGACCCAGAGTCTGTGCACTAGCGTCTGGGTGACCCTCACAGGAGAGCCACCCAGCTGCCCATCAGAACCCATTTCCCTTTTTCCTGTTTATGGCTACCCTGCACCCCCCAGGCTTCCCACCCCTTGCAGCTGGGACACAGTGGCTTGTGTTACCAAGGGGAAGAGGGGGAGGTGGTGAGGGTCTTGGCCACCCTGCATCCTAGGACAGAGGGAATGATGCCCCCGTGGTCACCCCACCCTGCTGGTTAGAGCCCTCACCTGGAAGCAGGGAGGAGAAACAAGGGGAACAGAGCCTGGGCCCCGACACCCACCTTCCCTGGACTTTCACAAGAAGGGAGACAGAGACATCTTCAGCTTTGGCCCATTTTTGGGAGACACTTTGTTCCAGCAACAAACCTTTGCTCTAAAAGCCAAGGTGCTTTGCAAACCCCTCCCCAGCTGTCACATAAAGTCAGGCTTAATCTCATCACACTTTTCGCAAACCCCAGCTCATGCTGAGACCTCCACTTAGGTGATGGTGCTTCAGAGCAGCCCCTTTAAAAGATCCCTGGAGTTCAGCTCTCCCAGCCCTGCCTTCTGTTTAAGAGAGAAGTTTCTTTGACAACCTTGAAAAACCTGCTCAGTTTCCTTGACAACCAAGCTTTGCAATCTCTCAAACTCTTCTCCTTCAAACATTCCTATTCTAGGCTTGCTGCACCTAAAGTGACAGTGCTGTCATCACGTACCAGAAAGCGATTCCTCCAAGCCCGTAGTTATTGGTTACATGATGCTATTGATGAGGAAATCCCAGAAGAGCCAGCTTTGCAATGTAACCACTTCTGGACTTGGCACTGTGTCCCTTTCCACGGACAGAGTGGAGTGGCTGTTTCCACGGGCACCATGGTGGAAGAGCTCACTTTCTGATGAAGCCAGGCCTTGATCCTTTCCAGGTGATTCTAGAGTCCTCATCATCACCAGACCCCCACCCACATGGCTGTTGTCTGTGCCAATCCGTTTGAGATCTTGGTAATCTCCTAAAATGAGGATTATTTTATACACAGATAATGGGTTGAATGGTGACCCCAAAAGATGTGTCCCCCCAGAACACGTGAACAGGACCATATCTGGGAAAAGGGTCTTCATATATGTAGTTAAGGATCTCGAGGTGAGGTCATTTTCGGTTAGGGTGGCCCCCAATCCAATGACAGCGTCCTTGCAAGAGACAAAAGAGGAGCGACCCAGACACAGGAGAAGCCACGTGAAGACAGAGGCAGAGATGGGAGGGATACAGCCAAAAGCCTGGGGATGCATGGAGCCCCCAGAATCTGGACAAGGCATGAAGAACCCTATCCTGGAGCCTCTGGAGGGACTTCAGTCCTACAACACCTTGATCTCAGATGTCTGATCTCCAGGACTGGGGGAGGATATATTCCTGTTGTTTTAAACCACTCAGCTTGTGGTCATTTGTTAGAGAAGCCACAGAACAGTCACACAGACCCTGCTCTGTAGGATCCTGGAAATGTGGGTCTCACTAAAGGCAGACAGAGGCTGGATTATGGAACCCTTAAAGTCAGCATTGGACCCCCAGAAATCCTAAAGCAGTGGCTGGACACCAGAGTGTTGAGGGGTCAAGTCGGAAGCCCTAAGGGTGCTGTCTGCATGTGGCCTCCCCAGGATCTTACACCTGTACATGTGGGGGGTAAGTATTTCAATCCTGATTCAGGACCTTTCACATTATCATTCACACTGCTAATTAAGAACTCACCAGTGGAGATTGGTTCAAGATGGCGGAATAGAAGGACGTGCACTCACTCTCTCTTGCGAGAGCACTGGAATCACAACTAACTGCTGAACAATCATCGAAAGGAAGACACTGGAACTCACCAAAAAAATACCCCACATCCAAAGTTAAAGGAGAAGCCACAATGAGACAGTAGGAGGGACTCAATCACAATCAAATCAAATCCCATAACTGTTGGGTGGATGACTCCCAAACTGGAGAACAACTACACCACAGAAGTCCACCCACTGGAGTGAAGGTTCTGAGCCCTACGTCAGGCTTCCCAATCTGGGGTTCCGGCAACAGGAGGAGGAATTCCTAGAGAATCAGACTTAGAAAGCTAGCAAGATTTGATTGCAGGACTTTGACAGGACTGGGGGAAACAGAGACTCCACTCTTGGAGGGCATACACAAAGTAGTGTGCACATCAGGACCCAGGGGAAGGAGCAGTGACCCCATAGGAGACTGAACCAGACTTACCTGCTAGTGTTACAGAGTCTCCTGGAGAGGCGGGGGGTGACTGTGGCTCACTGTGGGGACAAGGACACTGGCAGCAGAAATTCTGGGAAGTACCCCTTGGAGTGAGCCCTCCCAGTGTCTTCCATTAGCCCCACCAAAGAGCCAGGTAGGCTTCAGTGCTGGGTCACCTCAGGCCAAACAACCAACAGGGAAGGAACCCAGCCCCACGCACCAGCAGACAAGCAGAATAAGTTTTATTGAGCTCTGCCCACCAGAGCAACACCCAGCTCTACCCACCACCAGTCCCTCCCATCAGGAAGCCTGCACAAGCCTCTTAGATAGCCTCATCCACCAGAGGGCAGACAGCAGAAGCAAGAAGAACTACAATTCTGCAGCCTGTGGAAGAAAAACCACATTCACAGAAAGACAGACAAAATGAAAAGGCAGAGGACTTTGCACCAGATGAAGGAACAAGATAAAACCCCAGAAAAACAACTAAATGAGGTGGAGATAGGCAACCTTCCAGAAAAAGAATTCAGAATAATGATAGTGAAGATGATCCAGGACTTTGGAAAAAGAATGCAGGCAAACATCAAGAAGATGCAAGAAATGTTTAACAAATACCTAGAAGAATTAAAGAACAAACACCTAGAAGAATTAAAGAACAAAAAAACAGAGATGAACAATACAATAACTGAAATGAAAAATACACTAGAAGGAATCAATAGCAGAATAACTGAGGCAGAAGAATGGATAAGTGATCTGGAAGACAGAATGGTGGAATTCACTGCTGCAGAACAGAATAAAGAAAAAAGAATGAAAAGAAATGAAGACAGCCTAAGAGACCTCTGGGACAACATTAAACGCAACAGCATTCGCATTATAGGGGTCCCAGAAGGATAAGAGAGAGAGAAAGGACCCGAAAAAATATTTGAAGCGATTACAGTCGGAAACTTACCTAACATGGGAAAGGAAACAGCCACCCAAGTCCAGGAAGCACAGAGAGTCCCAGGCAGGATAAACCCAAGGAGAAACATGTCGAGACACACAGTAATCAAACTGACAAAAATTAAAGACAAAGAAAAATTACTGAAAGCAACAAGGGAAAAATGACAAATAACATACAAGGGAACTCCCATAAGGTTAACAGCTGATTTCTCAGCAGAAACTCTACAAGCCAGAAGGGAGTGGCATGATATATTTAAAGTGATGGAAGGGAAGAACCTACAACCAAGAGTACTCTACCCAGCAAGGATCTCATTCAGATTCGATGGAGAAATCAAAATTTTACAGACAAGCAAAAGCTAAGAAAATTCAGCACCACCAAACCAGCTCTACAACAAATGCTAAAGGAACTTCTCTAAGTGGGAAACACAAGAGAAGAAAAGGACCTACAAAAAGAAACCCATAACAATTAAGAAAATGGTAATAGGAACATACATATGGATAATTACCTTAAACGTGAATGGATTAAATGCTCCAACCAAAAGACACAGGTTTGCTGAATGGATACAAAAACAGGACCCATATATATGCTGTCTACAAGAGACCAACTTCAGACGTAGGGACACATACAGACTGATAGTGAGGGGATGGAAAAAGATATTCCATGCAAATGGAAATCAAAAGAAAGCTGGGATAGCAACACTCATATCAGAAAAAATAGACTTTAAAATAAAGAATGTTACAAGAGACAAGGAAGGACACTACATAATGACCAAGGGGTCAATCCAAGAAGATATAACAATTACAAATATATATGCACCCAACATAGGAGCACCTCAATACATAAGGCAACTGCTAACAGCTATAAAAGAGGAAATCGAGAGTAACACAATAATAGTGGGGGACTTTAACAACTCACTTACACCAGTGGAGATCATTGAGACAGAAAATTAAAAACAAACCACAAGCTTTAAATGATACAATAGACCCGATAGATTTAATTGATATTTATAGGACATTCCATCCAAAAACAGCAGATTACACTTTCTTCTCAAGTACACATGGAACATTCCCCACAATAGATCACATCTTGGGTCACAAATCAAGCCTCAGTAAATTTAAGAAAATTGAAATCATATCAAGCATCTGTTCCGAACACAACACTATGAGATTAGAAATCAATTACAGGGAAAAAAAACGTCAAAAACACAAACACATGGAGGCTAAACAAGACGTTACAAATAACCAAGAGATCACTGAAGAAATCAAAGAGGAAATCAAAAAATACCTAGAGACAAATGAGAACAAAAACATGATGATCCAAAACTTATGAGATGCAGCAAAAGCAGTTCTAAGACGGAAATTTATAGCAATACAAGCCTACATCAAGAAACAAGAAAAATCTCAAATAAACAATCTAAAGTTATACCTAAAGGAACTAGAGAAAGAAGAACAAAACCCAAAGTTAGTAGAAGGAAAGAAATCATACAGGTCAGAGCAGAAATAAATGAAATAGAAACAAAGAAAACAATAGTAAATATCAATAAAACTAAAAGCTGGTTCTTTGAGAAGATAAACAAAAATCATAAACCTTCAGCCAGACTCATCAAGAAAAAGAGGGAGAGGACTCAAATCAATAAAATTAGAAATGAAAAAGGAAAGCTGCAACAAACACCACAGAAATACAAAGCATCCTAAGAGACTACTATAAGCAGCTGTATGCCAATAAAATGGACAACCTGGAAGAAATGGACAAATTCATAGAAAGGTATAACCTTCCAAGACTGAACCAGGAAGAAATAGAAAATATGAACAGACCAATCACAAGTAAAGAAACTGAAACTGTGATTGAAAATCTTCCAACAAACAAACGTCCAGAACCACATGGCTTCACAGGTGAATTCTATCAAACATTTAGAGAAGAGCTAACACCCACCTTTCTAAAACTCTTCCAAAAAACTGCAGGGGAAGGAACACTCCCAAATGCATTCTATGAGGCCACCATCACCCTGATACCAAAACCAGACAAAGACACTATAAAAAAAGAAAATTACAGACCAATATCACTGATGAATAGAGATATAAAAATCCTCAACAAAATACTAGCAAACATAATCCAACAACATATTAAAAGGATCATACACCATGATCAAGTGGGGTTTATCCCAGGGATGAAAGGATTCTTCAATATACACAACTCAAACAATGTGATACACCACATTAACAAATTGTAGACTAAAAACCGTATGATCATCTCAATAGATGCAGGAACAGCTTTTAACAATATTAAACACCCAGTTATGATAAAGAAAGTGGGCATAGAGGAAACCTACCTCAACATAATAAAGGCCATATATGACAAACCCACAGCAAACATCATTCTCAATGGTGAAAAACTGAAAGCATTTCCTCTAAGATCAGGAACAAGACAAGGATGTCCACTCTCGCCACTATTATTCAACATAGTTTCAGAAGTCCTAGCCACAGCAATCAGAGAAGAAAAAGAAGTAAAAGGAATACAGATTAGAAAAGAAGAAGTAAAACTGTCACTGTTTGCAGATGACATGATACTATACATAGAGAATCCTAAAGATGCCACCAGAAAACTACTAGAGCTAATCAATGAATTTGGTAAAGTAGCAGGATACAAAATTAATGCAAAGAAATCTCTTGCATTCCTATACACTAACAATGAAAGATCAGAAAGAGAAATTAAGGAAACAATCCCATTCACCATTGCAACAAAAAGAATAAAATACCTAAGGAATAAACCTACCTAAGGTGGTAAAAGACCTGTACTCAGAAAACTATAAGATACTGATCAAAGAAATCAAACATAATATAAACAGATGGAGAGATATACCATGTTCTTGGATTAGAGGAACCAATATTGTGAAAATGATTATACTACCCAAAGCAATCTACAGAATCAATGCAATCCCTATCAAATTACCAGTGGCATTTTTTTAAGAACTAGAACAAAAAAGCTTAAAATTTGTATGGAGACACAAAAGACCCAGAATAGCCAAAGCAGTCTTGAGGGAAAGAAACGGAGCTGGAGGAATCAGACTCCCTGACTTAAGACTATACTACTGAGCTACAGTAATAAACACAATATGGTACTGGCAAATAAACAGAAATATAGATCAATGGAACAGGATAGAAAGCCCAGAGATAAACCCACGCACCTAGGTCAACTAATCTATGACAAAGGAGGCAAGGATATACAATGGAGAAAAGACAGTCTCTTCAATAAGTGGTGTTGAGAAAACTGGACAGCTACATTTAAAAGAATGAAATTAGAACACTCTGTAACACCATACACAAAAATAAACTCAAAAGGGATTAGAGACCTAAATGTAAGACTGGACACTATAAAACTCTTAGAGGAAAACATAGGAAGAATACTCTTTGACATAAATCACAGCAAGGTCTTTTTTGATCCACCTCCTAGAGTAACGGAATAAAATAAACAAATGGGACCTAATGAAACTTAAAAGCTTTTGCAAAGCAAAGGAAACTACAAACAAGACGAAAAGACAACCCTCAGAATGGGAGAAAATATTTGCAAATGAATCAATGGACAAAGGATTAATCTTCAAAATATATAAACAGCTCATGCAGCTCAATATTAAGAAAACAAACAACCCAATCCAAAAATGGGCAGAAGACCTAAATAGACATTTCTCCAAAAAAGACATACAGATGGCCAAGAAGCATATGAAAAGCTGCTCAACATCACTAATTATTAGAGAAATGCAAATCAAAACTACAATGAGGTATCACCTCACACCAGTTAGAATGGGTATCATCAGAAAATCTACAAACAACAAATGCTGTAGGGTGTAGAGAAAAGGGAACTCTCTTGCACTGTGGGTGGGAATGTAAATTGATACATTCAATTTGTATGAAAGTATCAAGTCACTATGGAGAACAGTATGGAGGTTCCTTAAAAAACTAAAAATAGGGCTTCCCTGGTGGCGCAGTGGTTGAGAATCTGCCTGCCAACGCAGGGGACATGGGTTCGAGCCCTGGTCTGGGAAGATCCCACATGCCGCAGAGCGACCAGGCCCGTGAGCCACAATTGCTGAGCCTGCGCGTCTGGAGCCTGTGCTCTGCAACAAGAGACACCGTGACAGTGAGAGGCCCACGCACCGCGATGAAGAGTGGCCCCCGCTTGCCATAACTAGAGAAAGCCCTTGCACAGAAACGAAGTCCCAACACAGCCATAATTAATTAATTAATTAATTAATTTAAAAAAAACTGAAAATAGAATTACCATATGATCTAGCAATCCCGCTACTGGGAATATACCCAGATTAAACCATAATTCAAAAAGACACATGCACCCCAATGTTCACTGCAGCACTATTTACAACAGTCAGGTCATGGAAGCAACCTAAATGCCCATCAACAGATGAATGGATAAAGAAGATGTGGTACATATATACAATGGAATATTACTCAGCCATAAAAAGGAATGAAATTGGGTCATTTGTAGAGATGTGGATGGATTTAGAGACTGTCATACAGAGTGAACTAAGTCAGAAAGAGAAAAAAATATATTGTACATTAACGCATATATGTGGAACCTAGAAATATGGTACAGATGAACCAGTTTGCAGGGAA
>NC_045793.1:81810067-81930761 GCF_009873245.2 Balaenoptera musculus | reverse complement strand
AATTTATATATTATTTAAGAAAAATTCATTTGCAATAGAAATCTAATTTCTACAGTTATTAAAGCTGTAGAGAAATTAAACTATGAAACAAAAATAAGCCGTTCTCATGAGTTATATTTGTTTTTATAAATCTTGAAATTACACTTTTTGCAAGTTTTTTTTTAACTTCAAAGAGTTATACCACCACCTTGTGGCAAAATGACTGTAGAGCAAACAACCATTTACCAGCTTGTTCCTTAGTCATCACAGAGAAAAAAATTATTTATTTAAGTGAGGAAACAAAACGTAATTGTACAAATATTGGTCGATAAATGTAAATGTGTGAATGAATAAGTGAACAAATAAGCAAACTAATCCCTAAACAGAAAAGTAAAATTGAGAAATGCAACTCTCACTTGAAAATTGCATATCTTTCAGAGGCAGGAATCTGCCAACTTACTGTCTTGCCAGGTGTTCAAGTTGCCCTAGGCCTGCGGAGCCAAGTGAAGAGTCGCAGTTCAAGCTTTGAAAAGCAGCGTTGTCAGGGCATTGGGTATCAGGTCCTGGTTAGAGGCAACTCCCATGACATCTCAGACAGCTCGCTGTAGGTAGGACAGTGGGCAGGTGTGTCAGCCAAGTGATGCTTGCCGTAACACGTTTGCAGATAGATACGTTATACGCAGAATGGGCATCCCTGAAATCCTAAGTGTGTTGTTCAAATCCTCTTAGAAAACTATTTCGGATGAATTTTACGTGGAATCCCATCTTCCTACCTCCCCTTCCCATCTTGACCATTTTCAAAATGATGGCATAACTGATTTAGAATGTCAGCACAGCTTTCATGAAAATTTTAGGTTATTTCAATTTTGCTGTTTGAAATGAATGTTCAAAAATCAAACATTTATCTAATCTACCTCAAATGTGAAACGTGTTGAAATTTATTTCTCTTCTGACAATTTGTATCAGCTGTAGATGTAGATCTCAAATGTAGATTTTACCGCTTATCCACTTTTTGTGACCAGATGAGATTAATTTTAAAAAGCCATTTGGTGTAAAATAAGCAATTGATTGTAAGCTCCTCAGCATTTATCCTATTTTTTCTTAATGAAACGTCTCTGAACTCACCTTGACATTTCCTACTTAATTCTTACCCACTGGTATCCAATTATCACTCTATTAACATATACACCCAATAATAGCTTCCTTAATTTACTTCACCATGCTAATAATTAGCAGGAGATTACCCATGAATGTAGGGATGAGGAAGGGAACATTTACTAATATATATTTCTGAATTTAGAGAACCATGATAGTCCATAGACTAACATAATCAGAAAAAAGTTTCCCGTTTAAAAAAAAATGCATCTTAAAAAGTAAAATGCAGGAAGATGAAACCTAATAAGAACATGAAAAAGCAACTACTGTATAGCACAGGGAACTATACTCAATATCTTGTAATAACCTATAATGGAAAGAATCTGAAAAAGAATATATATATATTATATAATATATATAAAACTTAATCTTAATATATGTATATATAAAAATGAATCACTCTCCTGTATACCTGAAACTAGCACAACATTGTTAATTAACTATACTTCAGTAAAAAATCCAATCAAATCAAAGTATATTACAAACACTAAAAAAAAAAGACAAGGCTTCAACAAAGCTTACTTATTACTCAATAATAATTAAAAACTTTCCAAATATAATGCACCAAGCCATCCACATATATTGATTAAGTTGTACCTTATAAATGTGGTCTTCAATGAGCATCTCAGATAAGGAGAAGAAAAAAAAATACTATGGGAACAATTCACTGCCTAAGTAGCAAATGTGAGGAGACTTCAGAGATGAGAGAGGTGACTTCTGAGAGTAGTACTACTCCCCTGCTACTAACTCTTCTCTGCTTGCTAATCACTACTCAACACAGTGTGACCCTTCTCACCGTCTAGAGACTTCCTCTTTTTTGACTACCTTGACAGCCTCTTACCTGGTTACTGAAGTAGGGAAGAAAAAGAGCTGTTTCCTCTACCCTTCTAAGTTCTTGACAGAGACCCCTCTAACAAAAGACAGATTGACAAGAGAAAAGCATACAAATTCGTTTATTGTAAGTTTCACGTGACACCGGAAACTTCATTAGAAAATGAAGACCTGAAGAAGTGGTTAAACCTGAGAGTGTTTCTGTTTGGTTGGAAGAAGAGTAGAAAGTCATGGAAAATATGATAGGACAAAAAGGGGTATGAGTTTAATGCGGTAAATTAGGGGAAATAGCAAAGCCTTTTCAGTCTAATTCCTCTTGACGTCTTGGAGATGAGGATGAACATTTTCTCTGGGTATAGAAAAGGCACCCCTCACATAAGGGTCTTATGATCTCCTGCAGGGGAAGGTCAGAGAGTCCTTTCTACATATGCTCTTTCTCAAATTCCTTCAGCTTAAAATATTCAGTATGCCACGGTGTCATATTTTGGGTTAGTGTGTCCTGAACCCCGATCAACAGATTCACACAATTAGTTTCATAACAAAATGGAATTTAATTGGCAGCTCTAATTTCCAGAAGTAAGTTGTTCTGTAGACTTCTTCAAAGACACTGAGAATGTAATTTGAAATGAGATCTAAGGGTGATTATTAGGTGGGCAAAGGGAAAAGCCTAGGCAAATGTTGTGGGGCAACATGGAAACAAGGGTGATTTGAGAAACTGCAAAGTCAGCATGGCTGCAGCAGAGAGAAAGAGCGGAGAGTAATGAGAGAAGAGGCGAGGCAGGGGCCCAGTCACATCAGCCTTTGTAGGATCGATCCTAAAAGCAATGGAAGCTCTATTTTTAGTAGTTTTTGTTGTTGTTGTTGTTTAATTAGTCATCAATTTTATACACATCAGTGTATACATGTCAATCCCAATCGCCCAATTCATCACACCACCACCACCACCACCGCCCCGCTGGTTTTGTCTGTTTTTAAGGAACCTCCATATTGTTCTCCATAGTGCCCGTACCAACTTACATTCCCACCAACAGTGTACAAGGGTTCCCTTTTCTCCACACCCTCTCCAGCATTAATTGTTTTTAGAGCTACCATAAGTTCTAGCAATGCTACTCCCAGGCATATATCCAGAGAAGACCATAATTTGAAAAAGATACATGCACCCGAATGTTCATTGCAGCAATATTTACTATTTACCATAACCAGGAAATGGAAGCAACCTAAATGTCCATCAACAGATTAATGGATAAAAAAGACATGATATGTGTGTGTGTATATATATACATATATATATATAATGGAATATTACTCAGCATAAAAAAGAATGACAAAAAATAGTAACATTTGCAACATGATGGACCTAGAGATTGTCATACTGAGTGAAGTAAGTCAGAGAAAGACAAATATTATATGATATTGCTTATATGTGGAATCTAAAATCATGGTACAAAACAGAAAGAGAGTCACAGATGTAGAAAACGATCTTATGGTTACCAGGGAGGATAGGAGGGAGGGATAAATTGGGAGATTGGGATTGACATATACACACTACTATATATAAAATAGATAGCTAATAAGGACCTACTGTATAGCACAGGGAACTCTACTCAGTACTCTGTAATGACCTATATGGGAAAAGGATCTAAAAAAGAGCAGATATATATGTGTATATATATATATATATATATATATATATATATATATACACACACACACACACACACACACATATATATATATGATTCACTTTGTTGTACAGCAGAGACTGACACAACATTGTAAATCAAGTATACTCTAATAAATTTTTTTTTTAAAAAAGCAATGGAAAAACATTGAATCTTAAAGCTAGGGAGGAAATGATATTTCCCTTCCAGGTAAAAGTTTTCCTTCAGACAATTCCTTCTTGCCTAGTGACCATGACATGCAGTCCATCTCCAGTTGTCCTTCCTCCAGAGTTCATTGCTCAGGTGTGGGCATGTGACTAATGGGCAGCAGATCCAAACGTGGCAGGTAATCAGTGAACTCGGTGGACAGGTTCATTAAGATTAGCTAGACCAAACCGATCCACTTTCCCAGGAATTTGAACTAATACATAAAAGTAATATTACAGTTATCAGAAGTTGTCATGTGGTTGAGGATCTATCCCAAGAAGCCATGAATTAGTTGGTGATATTCATAAAGTTATTCTAGATTTTGACTTGGAAATAAAATTAGGTAATTTTATAATTTTAAAGTCATCTATAGGGGGCCTCTTAAATTTACCAGCACACGTGCTACATTTTTATTCAATATCTGAAGTCACAGATTGTTGTCTGATTCTAAAATGGCAAAAATGTTCAATATGAGTTTATTTACTTCTACTTAATGAGGTTTGTATTTTTTTTCTTCCCCCTACACACTGACAAACTTCCTACTCTATTAAATAAAAGTGAATTTCATGAACACAGTGAAGGATTTGTGTGTGTCTATGCACACGCATCTCAGTGTCACTTTTGAACCGATCTCAATTATTTTGGAAACTCACTATTTGGTCCTCTGAACACCCCATTTCTAATGTGTGGAGGGAGGGTGTTTCCCATCACCAAGAAGTTTTCTGGACGCCAACTGGGTGTCCTACAGTTCAACTCAATTCTAACACTATATACTTGGAAACAGCATCAGATTCCACAGGTTATGGGCTCAGTCCTACCAGATCACATGGCCCTCCACTGCCACCCACCTCCTTACAAACACACACACACACACACACACACACACACACTCTTCAGACGTGAATTGCAAGTCCAGAATCGCAAGTCTGTGCTTCTGACTGATTGACTATAGATCAGCAATTCCAGCGACCCTCATTGGTTTGGGGTTAATTTGCTTGAGTGGCTCACAGAGCTCAGAGAAAACATTTACTTAACTGATTGCTGGTTTATTATAAAAGAATATGACTCAGAAGTAGCCAGATAAAAGAGATGCCTAGGGTAAGGTACGAGAAAGGGCATGGAGCTTCCTTGCCCTCTTTGGGTGTGACTCCCCAAATCTCCACGTGTTCACCAACTCGGAAGCTCTTGGAACCCCTCCTTTTGAGTTTTTATGGAGGCTTCCTGAAAGGCATGACCGATTACAACACTGCTGGCTGAACTCAGTCTCCAGCCCTGTCCCCTCCCCTGAGGCTGGAAGTTCAGGGGTGGGGAGGAAAGTGAAAGTTCCAACATTCTAATCAAATCTTTGACTCAGCTAGCAACCAGCCCCCATCCTTAGGTTCTTTCCAAAAGTCACCTCATTAACGTAAAAATACACCTTTGTTGTCCTTATCACTTAGGAAATTCCAAGACTTTTAGGAGATTTGTGGCAGGAGCAGGGTTTGAAGACTGAATATATACTTTTTATTGTAAATTGCAACATAACACTCACCAAAATAGCTTTCAACATTATAGACTGTGAACTGTATGAGGAAGGACAACTTGATTTAGTCAATTAAGTTTTTGGTGCTGTAGTTTACAGAAAAAAATATAACTCTGAATTGTGGTGCTAATGCCACCTGGTTCAATTTTCTCTATCAGCTGACCTCAACTTCATAATCCCGCACCTTATACACAGTTTTGTTAATTCCAAGAGTTTGCTTCTGTAACAGGCCCTCACAAACAGTAAAGTATTAAGGACGTCGCTGAAAAGAAAAATTCCATTGAGATAATTTTTAAGTGCCTGACACCTCTGCCTCCTAGTAATCCTAGTTCCTTCACATAAATTGTGTTCAAGTGAGAGAATGTAATTTTATTTATTATTTTTAAAATTATTTATTTATTTATTGGGCTGTGCCAGGTCTTAGTTGTGGCATGAGGGATCTTTTAGTTGCGGCATGTGAACTCTTAGTTTTGGCGTGTGGTATCTAATTCCCCGACTAGGGATCAAACCTGGGACCCCTGCATTGAGAGCACAGACTCTTAGCCACTGGACACCAGGGAGGTCCCAAGAGAACGTAATTTTAATAATAAATCACAAAATTGGATGTGTGTTAGCAAGCTGGGGAAAAAACAAATTCCCGAAGTAGCAACCAGGAGGATTCCCTCCAAGCAGGACAGAGGAAGACTTTGCTTGGGCATTTGAGCAGCCGCAGAGGAAAGCTCTAAATACGCCAGCATCAGGATTTCCACATTTCCTTGTGGAAATAAAGGCCACAAAGACCACAGTTTAAGAAATTCATCTGCTCTCAGAGTTTCCATTTGGGTTTCTAATGTACCACTCTTAAATATGAGCAAACACGCAAGCAACAAAACAGGTAGAAAAAAAAGAAAAAGAAAATATGAATTAAGTGGAGAGAAGAAAAACATTATTAAAATAGCATAAGTATCTTCAGAGCCATAAGATATTGCATTCATAAACTAAAATGGATGCTTTGAAAAAGTAACATTCATAGAACTAATAGAGATATTTTGAAAATTGAAACTATTAGAGCAGAAAAGAAAAATTCACAAGATTTGGAATATGAAGTCAACAATTCTCACATAAACTAGGGTAAAGGAGCAAATAAATAGGAAACAGTGAGGGGGAAAAAGAAAGGAAACAGTCCAAGAGATCTGATAGAAATTTCCTAAAAGAGAAAAGAAGTCTGTAGAAAGGATAAAGTCATGAATAAAATAATTTTCAAAAGATTAGCAGATCTGGAGAATACAAGTTTGCACTCAAAAGGGATTCACACACAGAGTGCCTAATGTAATGGAAGGAAACAGAGCCCATCAAAGTATATACCTGCGAAACAGAGGAATATTGACAAGGTGAGAGAAAGAGAGAGAGAGACAACCAGGTTTCAAAGAAAAGATAAGAATTTGAATGATTTCAGTCACATTTGGGCCTAGAAGACAGCGGAGAAATAACCTTCAAAATTTTGTGAGACACCAATTTCCAGGCTAGTGTTCTACACTTTGCCAAACTATTAAGTAGAAAGATGATAGAATAAGGGAATATTCACATATGCAAATTCTCAAAAAATGTTTCACGTGCATCTCTTTATTAGGAATATGCTAGAAGATATACTCCACCCAAACAGGAAGTAAACAAACAAACAAACACTTCCTTCTTCCCCAACAGGAGATGGAACCCAGGAAATAGGAGATCCTACAAAAGAGACAGGTGAAGGGGATTAAAATGATAGTGAAGTGTGTCCAGGACCAAAGGTGGGCACAGAGAGGAACGAGTCCAGATTGTAGCAGCTTAGAAGTTTCCAGGAAAGTTATTTTTTAGTAAGAAGAGAAAATTCAGAGAAGACCTAATGTGTTTGGATATAATAAGTAGTTTATTATATAACAGAAGGAGCCTTTGGGGTTGAATTAGTGAAGAGTACATATAAAGTTGATAGAATATGAAAGAGAGAAAATATTAGCTCAAAGTTAAACAAAATGTACAAGAAAAAGTGATCATAGTATACTGGATTCAGTCTTAAAAAACAAAACCAAAATTTCACTCTTACCAAGTTGAAAGGATGTGTGTGTGTGTGTGTGTGTGTGTGTGTGTGCGTGTGCGTGTAGTGGGGGTTGAGAAGGGATTGTGAAAAGATATAAATCCTCATCTTCCAAAAATGGGAAGTCAAAAGGTACTTTCAATGAGAAAATACAGGAAGTAGAAACATGTATAAACATGTTACATGGAGATACAGAGGTAAATACCAAAAGATCAAGTTGAAAAATTCAAAGCAGTTGCCACTTGGAAGCAGGAAGTGGGATGGTAGAAGCTTAATAGAGTCATTAGAAACTTCAAGCTTTGGGCCAGCCTTTCCATAAATAACAACCTCAAATAAAGGGAGGAAAGGAAAATGAAGTGAAAAAATAATAAAATCTGGAAGAATATAACGAAAAATGATTCTGTGTCTTTCTCTATGGCTTGAATAGGTAGCAACGAAGGTATATCATATTTATAATAAAAGACTTATTTTAAAAATTAAGTATATACATAAATAAACAAGTAATGCACAAACACACTGGCCTAGCCAGCCTGTGGTGTAGTGAACGTATCATTATTAGCAGCAGCTTTTGGAAACAAAACCTTATTGTTCCTTTAGTTTTATCATTATGAGATTAACATTTTAAAAGGAAAAGAAGCATAAAGATATAGAAATTTTCTCCCACCGCTGTAAATACTACTCTTCTCTCGTTGCCTGTGACATGTGACAGTAACATGTTCTCCAATGATCACAGTGATTTGTGTACTTGAATAGTATTTTTACTCAATTGCCTGATTCTGCTCATGATATTCTCTTAAAAATTAGACTAGTTTTCTGATATGGGGGGAATTTTCACATTCTCTATATTTCACTTTTTTAGGTGTATTGAGTATCAGAAAGTTATAGTCTTCCTATCTTAATACAGACATAGACTTTGGAACATGACGAGACAGGTTTAAATACTAGCTCTGCCATTCAATAGCTGTGTAACTCTGCTCAGATTATATTGTATTTCTGAGTTTCAATTTCCTCATTTTAAAAATGGCAATTATAATGCCTACATTGTAGGTGTGTTATAAAGATTATAAATAATTTGTGTAACACAGTAGGTGCTCAATAAATGATTACTTTGGCTATTAATTTAGGTTAGCTAGGAAAGGGAAAAAATGCATCTTATATCCAAATTTTCTAAAACATGATGTCTCACATTGATAGAGATCGTGTTTTTGACATAAAATACAATGGAATAGTATTGGGGTGTTCTTCATGAACTGCAAATAGCCTGTTTTCTGTTTTCCACAGGAACTGCTTTGGGGATGCTTTTAGGACAGCCTGAGTGGCATACTGGTGGTACTAACGGTATGAAGTATTGATTTTGGTTTATATTAAATGCAATTTTATTTAAACAGGGGACCCCCCTCCCCCCCACCCCCTCCAAATGCACTCTCTGCATAAAGACAAAAGTCTCCACAAAATATTGAGAGGTAGAAGTAGGGAAGGGTGCATTTGTATGGGATGTTGACATCTTTTATCTGTATAACTATATATAAGTGAATAGAAAACTACAACACTTTAAATCTAGATTTTGCTATTAAGGACAAATGATGAAAGCAGAAAGCTGAAGACCCAAAGCTGTCAGAAAAATCTGACTAAGCCTCATTAGTCATTTAAGGAATAAATCATAAATAGATCACAATAGAAAGGCTGTCGTCTCTGAGGGACTGCTGAGCATACGCTTTGTGCATCTTCTCCATTAGCGGGATTGGCACTAATGAAAGAGCTCTTGCTGCACTCAGTATAATCATGCAGTATTGATCCCACATCTTTAAACCAAAGCTGTAGGGCTCCAGCAGAGGGCATGATTCACAAATGCTGCAGTGGGGGAAGCGTTATCTATTTATTCTATCTATCTATCTATCATCTATCTATCTATCCATCTATCTGGAGATGGATCTGAAATTTCCAATTTCTCTCAACCTCAGATTGCTTTCCTTTTGCAGTGGGCTCCATTCAGGGAGTTAGTAATGAAAGCTAATATACTTCATGTTTTTTACCCTAGAAAATGGCAATGAGAAACAGGAAGCTGGTTTTCCAGAGAGAGATTAATTATTGAATAAAATATTTAAAAATATTTACTGAAAAATGATTCTTTTTGGCAAATTGCATTTTTTTCTTTAAAATGCTTGGATATGTTTCTTTCTTTATGGATATGAGCTGCCTTATTGAGTCCCGAATCTGAAGGAGGGGGAAAAACCATATTTTTTAATGCCAAGTTAACAGCCTATCTTAAAGGAAAAGTGACTGCAGTTGAGAAAGCACCCAGAGCTTGATAAGAGTTCTTAATAATGAATTCTAAACAGCACATGCATGCACACATACATAAACCCCACCACTGAATAATAATTAGCTTTTCTTCTCAGCCGAGTGTCTTAAAATATATATGTTGTAATTTAAAAATATTCCTGAGGTCAAAAATATTCAGGGAATATGAGGAAACGGGTAGAGGAGCTGAGGGACGAATCTCCATCATCAGGATTTCTCCGCCTACTCAAAATGTCCTGACCTCAGAGCAGCTTCCATGCAACGTTCCTCTGTGGGTGGGGTCACCCCACCCCGCCGCCGCCACCTTGTCCAAGTCAGGCTAAACTTCATGATGACTGGAAGAAAAAAGTCCCCAATAGCGCTCTCTCACCTTCTGACTCAAGATCCCAACATTTGATCTCGATGTTTCTGAAAACGATGGGTTTGAGTTTTTAGCTTTAGCTTGTATTTGGCCCTCAACCCTGAATCTGTCCTGTTGTACATAGGAGATTTCAGACATTAGCTCAGGTTGGATAACATATAACACATTGAAGGCAAAGTGATACTTTTAATAGTGACTTTTGATAATGTTGATGATAGTGATGAAAAACAATACGGTGCAAATAGAACAAAGAACAATAGAGAACATAGAAAGCAAATACGCATAGAAAGGGCAATAGGCTGTTTCAACTGAGGTCCTAGACCCCAGTGAAAAACATAAAATATCCATCTTAATTACATATCTAAATGTATGTAGGTCCTGGGATTTTTCTTCTTCCTTGGGAGCAGACACGCTTTCATTTTCCATTTTATGAGAGTACCAAAGAATTGCAGAGGCAGTGGCTCGGCATTCCTTTGAAGTATTTACTAAGGAGGCATTTCAAGCTCTACTAAATGTCTGCTGCACTATCATTAAAAGCCAGTATTAAAATTCAGGGACCAAAAGCAAGTTTACACTAGGCTCAAACATTTTTTTCATACATTAAAAGAACATCAAGCCATCCAAAATCATGTGTTAAAAAGGGCTGTTCTTGTTTACTCATCAACAAATAAAGCACTTGGCCAGCATTATTCTTAGCATTTTTAGTGTTCTCTTTGTATAATTTTTGATTCTTTTTATTTATTACAAGTAATAAAGACATAAACACTTATGCTTCCTAAAATTTTTACTATCAGATTCACATCTGATTTTTTTAAAAAAGCTTAACCCTATTCCTGCACTCAAACTTCTCAAATTATTTGAATCTATTTGGCTAGAAGGCATGATTTGTTTTCCAAAACTGTTTTTTTTAGTAAGCAAACAGAAATTCCAAAAATAAAAAATCTTTTTCTCAAAAGGAAACCTATCAGAACACTAAAATTAGAGGTTGCAGATTCTAACCTAAGACCACTAAATTTCTGACTTTGGGAAACATTTCAAAAGCCTCTCCTCTGAGCTAAAGGAATAAGTAGATAACATAGTTCACACAGCATATTTCGGAAAACTCCAAGATCACCAGACTTGAAGCTACAGTTGAAACATTGTATCTCTCTTTAATTGCACATTTATACAATTATACAATTGCAAATTGTGTAATTTTTTAAAGGGCAAACTTTACCTATGCATCGTATTTGGTGTAAGAAATAGACTATTTGAGGGAAACATACTCATTTGGGTTAAATATCTAAATTTTACTTAAACAAACAAAAAGTCATGTTCAGTATTTTCCAAAGTAGAATGGAATATGAGGTACACTGGTTTCTAATTCTAGACCTAATCCCAATTTTTCCATAGTCTTAAGTTTTAATCGCCATTAAACTTCTCTAGCCTGTTTCTGTGTCCTACAGTGGATTCTTGCATATGAGTTGTGGTAGCTGTGGAAGTGGCCACGCCTTCATGAAAACCTGCTGTGTGGAGCCGAGCGGATCAAGCACATTAATGAGCTACCCCCATGCGCCCTGAAGCCATGCATCCCAACTACTCCCAGCCAATGGCTAAGCAGGGCAGGGGATGAGACCCAGCCCAGGCCTGCCTGAAGTCATACTTCTAAGAAACGAAGTTTCCTTGGAGCCTCCCCTTAGCTTGTCCAAGATTTTCTCAGACTTCTTCTGTGATCCGAGGCTCCCTTCCTTGCCCAGCCTTCCTTTTCTTCCCTGTCTTCACAGTTGCTACCCTTCCATCTCAGCCTGAATGCTCTCCCTGCCTGCTTCTCCTCCCCCCTGCCTTATCCTTCACAGGCAATACCCCAAATCCCTGACACATCCAATCCTGCCCAGGTGTCTACTCCAGATGTCTTCTTCTTGGAAGACACAAACTGACACAAATTGTACACAGGTGACGAGATGTGGTTTGGGGTCACTGTCCAGCTGGCAAGTGAGACCTCATCTTGAATGAAATGTGAGGCAAAGAAAGTTCCTGCATAAAGAGGCAGCCCAATTGCCATGATTTCACGAGTGGTGACTCAGGAAAATGTCTCGATGGAGAGGAATGTCCTTGCTGGTGTGATGATTAAGGCATTTTAAAGATATAGGGTTAAAAAAGCCTACAAGGACAGCACAGTTGACTGTTTACTACTGAATTAAATTGAGGCTTTATAGAAGGACAAAGACAAATTGAGGGCAGTTAGCAAATAATTAAAATGTGATGGCTGGAGGACCACTGTTGTAGTGTGCAGTAGAAGCCCTTGTTTCCTGTATTGGAAGAGCAGATGCAGTAGAGGAGCTGACCCAGATTTCATATTTAGAACTGCAGAGCTCCAGAGACAAATAAACGTTCAGCACAGACAGTACTGGTACCCTGAGGTCAGGGCAGTGGCTGGGAAAACGTGAACCTTGGAAATGCTGACCAAAATGGCCTTAACGCTCCCCTCTCCTTGACTAAACTTTAGACAGGCTTCATCCTGCCTCTAAGCCCCTGACCTCTCTTTCCTTAGAGCATTTACTTTAGAAAATGTGTTATACATTTTTCTTTGTCCTTTTCCTATGTAAATCCTTTAAAAAAACATCTTGACTGCTTTACAACCCAGGAAAGTCTTTCTGGGATGAACTGGGAGCCATCCTTTCAAAACCTAATCATCAGGAAGCTAGGGCATCATCTCCCAGTTTCTCTGGGAAAGTAGGAGCCTAACTTCCATGGGCACCAATTATACAGAAGGCCTAATAACAGAGAAAAACATTTGTGAACTCAGGAATGACTCAATGTGCTAGACACATCCCATTGTCAACCCTGCCCCTGACATCCTCCAGCACACTTCTGCTAGCTCACCCCAGAGCTGAAAAACCCTCTTGACATTTGTTTCCATGGGGTTGAGGTCAGATGAGTTCTGGCCTCTCTCCCCTATTTCAACAGCCTTGAATAAAGTTTTCCTGTGCAATTTTTGTTTTAACAACATCCCTGAGAATAGTAGTTCTTCAGATCCCTCTGACCTTGGGGACTCACAGAGGGGAGGAGGCTGTTTCTCCTTAGGAAGAGCTAATGCTTCTCCAGGCAGGAATAGGCTGCAAGACACCAAGCAGGTGCCCTTCTCAAGCGTTGCCCCTCCCTGCATCCTGGCTACTAGGCTGATGACTATGATTAAATTCTAGCATCATTTAACGAGAGACATGATGGGCCTGATAAGGGAGGAATGAGGTTATACACTGAAGAAGCTACAAGTGGTAGCCAAGGGAATACCACTGGGATTAGGTTTTGAGCCTGTTTGATCAACGGGGCCAGAATTAAAAACTGAACAAGAGCAATATATTGACTCGGCAGCATTTTCTTGGAACGTTTGATTTTATACCTGGTAAGGACCCCAGAAAATGGAACACTCACCACTAAGAGTGGCTCTTAGAAGCTAAGAATAAGGTGGTTCACACTGAGCAAAGTGCAAATGCCTTTGTTGCCTGGCAGGTTGCAGAGGAAGAAGAAGACGACTCAGGAATGTGGGCCCAGTGGAACTGATGTTATGTGAGGTCAGAAGACCCATTAGAGGATGCCAGCATTGAGGGGAATCCAGCATTCAGCAGGGCAGTCAGGAATGCATTGCTAGGGGTACCAGCATCCATAAGTTCAGTGGCAGTTCATCTCGGAGTGACAGGGCAGTCATTAGAAGAAGTGCTCATAGAGCTGGTCTGATCACTATCCATGAGGATGACAAGCCCTGAAGTAATTGAGTCTAGGTGGCAGTGATTAACTGCCAGAAACAAGGGGCCCATAGGATTGGAGTAGTAGCCAAAGGGGGCTGGACTTCCAGGGAGTTACAGAGATTGTTAATAGAACATGACACCACCACATGCAAAATAGACAGGTAGCCACTGAGTGTGCTGTTTGACTTCTACAATCAGAAGCAGCCTAGAATGGAAGAGCAGGAAGCTGAGGGCTATTGTCTCAGTAAAAACTCGCAATTCTCTGCTCAGTTCTCAAACGTAAAACAGAATTCTTCGACAGAAGAGATGACCATGCATCCAGGAGGAACAAGTCTGTAACACCACAGCAAGTATATGCTGTACTGATTCCCCAGGTCCTTCCCCCAAGAGACTTACAGCCATGTCCCCATGTGATTATACACTGGGGAGAGGGAAATACCCAGAGGACTATTAGACACAGAGTCGGAGCTGACAGTGGTACTTGTAGATTTAGTGTATCATCATGACCCCCTAGTTACTCTGGGGTTTACAGGAGCCATGGAATAAATGGAATCCTGCTAAAATCTGGCTTAGAGTGGATCCACTGTGTCAATAGATATAACTGAGAGTCATTTCTTGGTCTCCAAATACACAATTGGCATGTCACTTGGAAGTTGGGGTATTCCCCATGTTGAGTCCTTGAATTTATTGGAAAGACCAAGTGGAAGACTCCAAAATTATTTCCTCTACTCTCCTCCCAGCCAAGATAGTAAATCAAAGCATCCCTGGGGGACAGGAAGGAATATAGAAATTAGCACCACCATTACAGACGTAAAGGATGCATGGCCCTAATGTTCATCATTCTGGCCCTCAGAGAAAATGAATGGATTGTGGAGAGTGACCACAGACTACTATAAGCTCAGGCAAGTAACGGCTCTGGTCGTATTGCTATGCTATATGCGGTATTGTTGCTAAAGCTTACTAATAAGGCTTCAAGTGCATGGTATACAGACATGGGTTTTGCGAATGCACTTTTTAAAAAAAAGTTTGATCACAAAAGATCAGGGTAAAGTTGCATTTTTGTGGAATGGACAACAACATTTACTTATGGCTTTCCCCCAGGACTATATTAACTCTCTCACTCCTCTGACATAATTCAGATTTCTTCTGAATATATTATCTGGACAGATTATCACATTATTACACTGATGACATTACACTGATGCTAAGTTAGGCACTATGAAGAACTGGTGGCTATTAAATTGGAGGCCTTGCTAAGACACATTTCAGAGAACTGCTATTTCAGTAAAGTTTTTAGGGGTCCAGTGGCCAGGGACATTTGCAATATCCCCTGGAAGGTAAAAGACAAATTGATGTGTCTTACAACTCCTATAATAGGAAAGAAACCACAACACATGGTAGAACATTTGGGGTTCTGGCCGGAACACATTGTGCACATAGAAATGTTGTTATGACACTTAAGTACAATGATATGGAAGGTTACCAGATTTGAATAAAATCCCAGAGTAGAAAAGGGTTTTGCAGCTGGTCCAGGCTATGGTACAAGCGGTCCTGCTACTCAGGCCACATAATCTTGTAGGTTCTATATTGTTAGAAGTGTCAGTGGTGGGAAAAGATGGAATCCAAGTTTATGGCAAACCTTAGTGAGAGAATCCTAATGCATGCTACTGGGCTTCTGGAACAAGGCCATGCCATCTGCAGTGGAGAATTCTACTTCATTAGAGAATCATCTCCTGGCATGATACTTGACAAAGGGGCACCAAGTGACCATGTGTCTGGAACTGCCCATAATGAGTTGAGTTCTCTTAGGCCCACAACGTCAAAAAGCAGAAGGCTGAGCAGCAGTCCATAATAAGTTAGAAATAGTGCATTTGGGATCAAGTTTAAATGACAACAGAGGGCATAAGCAATCTGCATGGGCAGGTGGCCCAGACCCCATGTCATTCACAATTGTTGTACTAGAGCCCCTTTGTGGGTAAATTCCCTATGACCAGCTGAAGAAAGAGGAAAAGGCACAAGCTTAATTTCTGGATGGGTATAAGAGTGCAAACTGAAACTGGATAACAGTGGAGAGCAGTATTTCTTGATAATAGTGAAGAGAGAAAACTTTCCCAATGGGTAGAAGTCCAAACGGAGACTCTGATCACCCACTCTTTGTGGAAGGAGAAGTGACCTAAGGGGAGAACATAAGTACATTTCTGGACATTTGCTAATGGCCTAGTAGACTGGTCAGGAGCATGGAAGGAAAAGATTGGAAGATCAGAGATGAGAAGGTCTGGGATAGCTGTGGATGGATACGTGGGAGTTGGCACTGAGTATAATTTTTGAATCATATATTAATGCCTAACAGAAAGTATCCACCAAAGAAGAGGCACTGAACAATGAAGTAGACAAAATGATTTGGCTCAGTTGACATTAGCCACTTTTGTCATTGGTCAGTCTAGAACGGGCATTAGGGACACATGAATGGAATGGCCACAGTCACACTACGGGTATTTCTTGATCATGGGCAAAGATGATTTTTTTTTTATGGGCAAAGGTTAAATGATGTTTATGCTTACTGCTTTGTCTTTTAATTGTCCCCATACCTTTCTATTGTGTTTAAAATCTAGAACCAAGAATTATGATAATTATATAAACAAGTCATGAGGTTTAGAAGAAAAGTATCAATACCAGAATTATGTAGCAAGACAGTATTCAACCAGAAGCACAGTAAGTTCCACAGAAAGTGAGCCTTACTTTATTCATAACACTTATTTAGATTCAGAGTTTGACTCAGACTTTGTAGAAAAATCTTGCTTTAAAACATGGCTACTTATAGTGATTTGGTGGGGGGGGGGGGAGAAACTACATAAAATGGGAGCAAATGAGTCAGCAGAAAGGTTTTGTTTCAGGAATGCAACTGCATTCTCAATTTTGTTAGATTTGTGGGGAACCTTGTGGATTATGTAGTTCAACTCTTTAGTCTGGGAAAATCAGGCCTTGAGAAGTGAGACAGTGTCATAGCACCAATTAGTGGTAAAACTATTATTAGAATCCAGCTATTCTGACAGTCTAATATTTTTCCACTATGTCATATAATCTATTGTACCTAGAATAATGTTGTTTGAAAATACTGTCGTTACCTACATGAAATTCATATTCCTTGAAATAACTGATCTCTTAATTTGTCTTAATGGTGGCCCTGAATAAATCCTGCATTTGCTTTGTTCAAAAGAAGAATTAAAAATGCAACTTGAGGAAATGGTGATAATGCTGAAAAGTATGAAAATTGATAACAGGTAACTTTCTAAATTATGAATTTATACCAGCTGTTTTCTGACATATTTAATAGTGACATTTTTTAGAAAAGGTTAATCAACCTATTCTACCCCTGGACACTCTTCTTTGATTACCATGTACCTTCTTGAGATGAGGTTATAGATTATCCATCCTCAACTCTAAGATTTCATTTAAAATTTAAATTTGCTTTTGGTCAGTTTAACGACAATAGCTCACTTTCAGGGTTTTTCCCATTTCAGATTCTAAACTTCAGCTTATTTCTGTAGCACTAGCTAATCAGCATTTCACACCGATTTTCTTGAAAAAAAATTTTTTTTCTTTCTCAGATTCCTCATCAGTGCAAGTATTTTCATCACTCAGGTGATGATTCTGAGATCATAAGGTGACAAAAGTTTATCTGAGAATAATTTTCTCCTTCTTCTCTATATATTTTATAAATTCAATAGCCTTTTACTGTGAAATATTTTTTATTATGTAAAATGTATTTTGTATGATCACCTTATATTAAATTCATTGACAAAAATATTTAATGACAAGAAATGTTCTATCAGAATTTGTAAGAAAAAAGGTCCACTTGTCTAAGATTTGACTGAATGCTAGAATCAGAAAGGAAATAACATAAGGCCAAGAAAGTTTAAGTGATTTTTCCACCCTCCTATTCTCTAAAGTATTGAAACTCGTGAAAATCTTTTACTGTTATACCAACACCATTCTGGCCTCAAAGTCCTTTTTCCCCTTCTCCCTTTCCACACCACACTTTCTGACAAGCCATCACCTCCCTCCTAACCTTACTCCTTATAAAGACTAAGAGGGATGTAACTCTCTGTTCTATCAGTGTTTCTCCTGACTTTCATCCCACCTGGTATTTATCCTTTTTCTTTCCAGAGAAAAGGAAAAGTGTCTGTGTGTATGTAGTATGTATGTGTGTGTGTGTGTGTGTGTGTGTGTGTGTATGTGTGTGTGTGTGTCTGTGTGTATGTTGAAGATGGGGGGTGAGCAAGAAATAAGTTGGTGACCAAAATGGCCTTAACATTTCATTCAGCTTTGCCAAACTTTAGACAGGCTTCTTTCTGCCTCTAAGCCCCTGACCTCTCTTTCCTTAGAGCTTACTTTAATTTTAATTTCTTAATATAATCTTGATATACAAAAGATATATATTTAATGAATAAGATTCAATGAGTTTGGACATATATAAATGTGGAAACCATCACCACAATCAAGGTAGTAAACATATTCATCGCCTCCAAAACTTTCCTCATGTCTCCCTTTTTAGTGATGAGAACACCTAACATGAGATTTACCCACTTACATTTTTAAGTGCACAATTCAGTGTTGTTAACCCTAGGCACTACCTTGTACAGCAGATCTCTAGAATTTACTCATCTTGCACAATTGAAACTTTATACCAATGGAAAAACAACTCCCCATGAAAGTGGGTGAACCAAACAAGAAGCATTTGCAATAGTTCAAGTGTGAGAGAGAATTAGAAAAACAGAAGGATGAAGTTTTTTTAATGGCTTGAATTTGAGGGGGAGAGTATAAGAGAAGAAGGTGTCAAGGATGTTGTCTGGTTTCTTGGTATGGTTTGGCAATAGGAACCACTGTGAAGTTTTAGAAAGGACATGTTATGGTCAGATATGGATTTTAGATAAGTCACAGGTGGCTGTGCAGGGGATGTATTCGAAGGAGAGGAGGTGGCAAAGCCATTAAAAGCTACTGTGGAAATCCAAGTAGGAGTTGATAGGGTCTGAATGAGGCATAACTGAATCAAATATTCTAGGCAGCTGTAATTCATTTAGTCTGCAAGTCCTAACTACTGTTAAAAGGAAGTGATTCAATAGTGTGTGACTTTCTTTTCAAGGTCTACAGCAGATTTGAGTAGTCCCTTTCAAGGGAATATGGGGAGCATTCAAAAGCTCTAATCAATTGACAAAAATAGTTCCTTGAATTTCACAGGTAGAACAGAAAATTAAATTCTCCAGCTCAACAGAATAAAGCTGGCCCCCACATTAGAAACTTTTCTTCATTGAAAGCAGAAATGTCATCTGATGAAGGAAAATTGGTCAGTTTTGCTAATAATCAGTTATTGTCTCTGGTTCAGCTATCTTTTTTCAAACTTTTAAGTGCAATACTGTATATTTTGAAGAAAATGGTAATCTCTTATTATTTTTGGAAACATTCTTTGAAGAATAGAGACTAAAATATGTTTAGAAATATATTATTTACAAAATTTTCAATTGATAAATAAAAGATAGAATCAGATATTGTCCCATTGGAATCATAACACTTATTTTATAGCAAAACCTTTATAACCAAAAATCAGAATTTATGACAGTTTATGCAATCTGATCCTGATACTTTATAAACCTCTCTTTTTGGGTCTTCTTTACCATTGTAAACTGTGCTTGGGAAATACAGTTTCTCAGTATTTTTGAAATAAGCAATGCGTTTTCACAACACTTGTTTACAATATTCCCTTAGCCTAATTCTTAGTCTCTTGTTTCAACCGGTAAATTCTAGTCCCCTTCTAAGACTTTACTCAGAGTTCCCTAAAATTTCCCTGATTTTCCCAGGAAGAATTAGTTATTCCATCTTACTTAATTTTTTATGTTATTCTTTTACCCAATCCAATCGTCATTCACTTTCTTTACTTCCCTCCTTAACAATTATACCAGGACTTCCCAGGTGGTCCAGTGGTAAAGACTCCACCTTCCAATGCAGGGGACATGGGTGGGTTTGATCCCTGGTCGGGGAACTAAGATCCCACATGCAGTGGTGCAACTAAGCCCGCATGCCACAACTACTGAGCTCGTGTGCCTCAACAAGAGGGCCCACTTGCCACAATGAAAGAACCTGTATCCCTCAACAAAGATCCCCCGTGCCACAACTAAGACCTGACACAGCCAAAAAACGAAAACAAAACAGTTATACCTTCTATGGTTTGGCAGTGTAAAGGTCCTGAGACCTGTGCTCCCTCGCACATCTGTCTTTTTGTCTAATTCATTTAATTAAAATTTACAGTGTCTGTTCTCTGCTCCTAGAAATAAACCAAGTCAAGGCTGGGGAAAGCCATATGGGAAGGAAGATTGGTGTGACTACGTGCTGTCACTAAGCTCCAAAGAGCCTTCAATACAGCACAACATCCTTCTCTTCCTGTCTACTCGCTCTCCCACTCATTTCCAGGACTATTTTAAACCTCCTTTGCTCTTCAAATATCTAACTTCTATTAATTTCCTCTTCACTCAAAGCAGATGACCTCATAGCTCACTGAGAAAAATATAGCCATCAGAAGGAAAGACTCTTAACCTCTTCCTATCAAATTTACAATGTCTACTTCTGTACTAATGATCTCCCTTTCTTTTTTTTGTTTCATTAGGGTAGTAGTTTTAAACCTTGGCTCCACATTGATAATAGCACCTGCGGAGCTTTCAAAAAATACTTCTGCCTGGGCTCAAACACCAGAGATCCTGGTTTAAATAGTCTGGGTTGGAGTTTGGGTATCCATGTTTTTGAAAGCTCCTCATATGATTCTAATGTATAGTCAAGGCTGGGAATCAATCCTTAGAAAAATTTTTCTTTCTCCTCTTAAAGAGGAGTTGCTGAACAAGTATTAACATTCCATCTTCTCATATCATACACTCAAAATTATTTGTTTGTTCTTTATATGTAGAGGGAGTGTAGAGAATCACTCCCTCTCAAATTTGCTTTTTCCATTGACATTGCAATTTACTCAGTCTTCTTTCATATTGAAAACCAAACCAAAGGGAGGACCTTCAAGATGGTAGAGGAGTAAGACATGGAGATCACCTTCCTCCCCACAAATATATCAAAAATACATCTACATGTGGAACAACTCCTACAGAACACCTGCTGAACGCTGGCAGAAGACATCAGACTTCCCAAAAGGCAAGAAACTTCCCACGTACCTGGGTAGGGCAAAAGGAAAAAGGAAAAACAGAGACAAAAGAATAGGGACAGGACCTGCACCTCTGGGAGGGAGCTGTGAAGGAGGAAAGGTTTCTACACACTAGGAAGCCCCTTCGTGGGCCAAAACTGTGGGTGGCAGAGGGGAGAAGCTTCGGAGCCGTGGAGGAGAGCGCAGCAACAGGGGTGCGGAGGGCAAAGCGGAGAGATTCCCGCACAGAGGATAGGTGCCAACCAGCACTCACCAGCCCGAGAGGCTTGTCTGCTCACCTGCCGGGGCGGGCAGGGACTGGGAGCTGAGGCTTGGGCTTCGGTCGGATCCCAGGGAGAGGACTGGGGTTGGCTGCGTGAACACAGCCTGAAGGGGCTACTGTGCCACAGCTAGCCAGGAGGGAGTCCAGGAAAAAGTCTGGAGCTGCCGAAGAGGCAAGAGACCATTGTTTCGGGGTGCACAAGGAGAGGGGATTCAGAGCACTGCCTAAATGAGCTCCAGAGATGACGCAAGCCGCGGCTATCAGCACGGACACCAGAGATGGGCATGAAATGCTAAGGCTACTGCTGCAGCCACCAAGAAACCTGTGTGCAAGCACAGGTCACTATCCCCACCTCCCCTCCCGAGAGTCTGTGCAGCCCGCCACTGCCAGGGTCCCTAGATCCAGGGACAACTTCCCCGGGAGAACACACGGTGCGCCTCAGGCTGTTGCAACGTCATGCCAGCCTCTGCCGCCACAGGCTTGCCCCGCATCCGTACCCCTCCTGCCCCCAGCCTGAGTGAGCCAGAGCCCCCTAATCAGCTACTACTTTAAACCCGTCCTGTCTGGGTGGGGAACAGATGCTCTCAGGTGACCTACGTGCAGAGTCGGGGCCAAATCGAAAGCTGAACCCCAGGGGCTGTGTGAACAAAGAAGAGAAAGGGAAATCTCTCCCAGCAGCCTCAGGAGCAGCAGATTAAATCTCCACAATCAACTTGATGTACCCTGAATCTGTGGAATACCTGAATAGACAATGAATCGTCCCAAAAATGAGGTGGTGGACTTTGGAAGCAACTCTAGACTTGGGGTTTGTTTTCCGCCTCTAATTTGTTCCTAGTTTTATGTTTATCTTAGTTTAGTATTTAGAGTTTATTATCATTGATAGATTTGTTTATGATTTGGTTGCGCTCTCTCTCTCTCTCTCTCTATTTTTTATTCCTTTTTCTCTTTTTCAGAATGTGTATGTGTATGCTTCTTTGAACGATTTTGCCTGTATAGCTTTGCTTTTACCATTTGTCCTAGGGTTCTGTCTGTTCATTTTTTTTATTATAGTTTTTAGCACTTGTTATAATTGGATTTGTTTATTGGTTTGGCTGCTCTTTTTTTTAAAATTACTTTTAAATTTTTTAATTTTAATAAATTTAAATTTTTTTATTTTAATAACTATTTATTTTATTTTATCTTTTTCTTTCTTTATTTTTTCTTTCTTTTCTTCCTTTTCTTCTGAGCCGTGTGGCTGACAGGGTCTTGGTACGCTGGCTGGGTGTCAGGCCTGAGCCTCTGAGGTGGGAGAGCCAACTCCAGGACATTGGTCCACCAGAGACCTCCTGGCCCCTTGTAATACCAATCGGCAAGAGTTCTCCCAGAGATCTCCATCTCAGTGCTAAGAACCAGATTCACTCAATGACCAGCAAGCTCCAGTGCTGGACATACCATGCCAAACAACTAGCAAGACAGTAACACAACCCCACCCATTAGCAGAGAGGCTGCCTAGAATCATAATAAGCTTACAGACATCACAGAACACACCACTGGACGAGGTCCTGCCCAGAAGAAAGACAAGATACAGCCTCATCCATCAGAACAGAGGCATCAGTCCCTTCCACCAGGAAGCCTACACAACCCACTGAACCAACCCTGGGGGCAGACATCAAAAACAACAGGAACTATGAACTTGCAGCCTGAGAAAAGGAGACCCCAAACACAGTAAGTTAAGCAAAATGAGAAGACAGAGAAATATGCACCAGATGAAGGAGAAAGGTAAAAACCCACCAGGCCAAACAAATGAAGAGGAAATAGGCAGTCTACCTGAAAAAGAATTCGGAGGAATGATAGTAAAGATGATCCAAAATCTTGGAAATAGAAAGGAGAAAATACAAGAAACGTTTAACAAGGATCTAGAAATACTAAAGAGCAAACAAACAATGATGAACAACACAATAAATGAAATTGAAAATTCTCTAGAAGGAATCAATAGCAGAATAACTGAGGCAGAAGAGCGGATAAGTGACCTGGAAGAAAAAACTGTGGAAATAACTACCACAGAACAGAATAAAGAAAAAAGAATGAATAGAATTGAGGGCAGGCTCAGAGACCTCTTGGACAACATTAAACACACCAACATTCGAACTATAGGGGTCCCAGAAGAAGAAGTGAAAAAGAAAGGGACTGAGAAAATATTTGAAGAGATTATAGTTGGAAACTACTGTAATATGGAAAATGAAATAGTCAATAAAGTCCAGGAAGCACAGAGAGTCCATTAAAGGATAAATCCAAGGAGAATCACACCGACACATGTTAATCAAACTATCAAAAATTAAATACAAAGAAAAAATTTTAAAGCAACAAAGGAAACACAACAAATACCATACAAGGGGATCCCCATAAGGTTAACAGTTTCTTTCAGCAGAAACTCTTCAAGCCAGAAGGGTGCGGCAGGACATATTTAAAGTGATGAAAGGGAAAAAAACCACAACCAAGATTACTCTACCCAGCAAGGATCTCATTCAGATTTGACGGAGACATTAAAACCTTTACAGACAAGTAAAAGCTAAGAGAATGCAGCACCACATAACCAGCTTTACAACAAATGCTAAAGGAACTTCTCTAGGCAGGAGACACAAGAGAAGGAAAAGACCTACAATAACAAACCCAAAACAATGAAGAAAATGGTAAAAGGAAAATACATATCAATAATTACCTTAAATGAAATGGATCAAATGCTCCAACCAAAAGACATAGACTGGCTGAAAGGACACAAAAACAAGACCCATATATATGCTGTCTACAAGAGACCCACTTCAGACCTAGAGACACATACAGACTGAAAGTGAGGGGATGGAAAAAGATATTCCATGCAAATGGAAATCAAAAGAAAGCTGGAGGAGCAATTCTCATAACAGACAAAATAACTTTAAAATAAAGACTATTACAAGAAACAAAGAAGGACACTACATAATGATGAAGGGATCAATCCAAGAAGAAGATATAACAACTGTAAATATTTATGCACCCAACATAGGAGCACCTCAATACATAAGGCAAATGCTAACAGCCACAAAAGGGTAAATTGACAGTAACACAATCATAGTGGGGGACTTTAACACCCCACTTTCACCAATGGACAGATCATCCAAAAGGAAAATAAATAAGGAAACACAAGCTTTAAATGATATATTAAACAAGGTGGGCTTAATTGATATTTACAGGACATTCCATCCAAAAACAACAGAATACACTTTCTTCTCAAGTGCTCATGGAACATCCTCCAGGATAGATCTTATCTTGGGTCACAAATCAAGCCTTGGTAAATTTAAGAAAATTGAAATCATATCAAGTATCTTCTCCTACCAGAATGCTATAAGACTAGATATCAATTACAAGAAAAAAACTGTAAAAAATACAAACACATGAAGGCTAAACAATACACTCCTAAATAACCAAGAGATCACAGAAGAAATGAAAGAGGAAATTAAAAAATACCTAGAAACAACTGACAATGAAAACATGATGAGCCAAAATCTAAGGAATGCAGCAAAAGCAGTTCTAAGAGGGAAGTTTATAGCAATACAATACTACCTCAAGAAAAAAGAAAAATCTCAAATAAACGACCTAACCTTACATCTAAAGCAATTAAAGAAAGAATAATAAAAAAAAAAACCCCAAAGTTAGCAGAAGGAAAGAAATCATAAAGATGAAATCAGAAATAAATGAAAAAGAAATGAAGGAAACCATAGCAAAGGTAAATAAAACTAAAAGCTGGTTCTTTGAGAAGATAAACAAAATTGATAGACCATTAGCCAGACTCATCAAGAAAAAAAGGGAGAAGACTCAAAACAACAGAATTAGAAATGAAAAAGGAGAAGTAACTGCCACTGCAGAAATACAAAGGATTATGAAAGATTACTACAAGCAACTATATGCCAATAAAATGGACAACCTGGAAGAAATGGACAAATTCTTAGAAAAGCACAACCTTCCAAGACTGAACCAGGAAGAAATAGAAAATATAAACAGACCAATCACAAGCACTGAAATTGAGACTGTGATTAAAAATCTTCCAACAAACAAAAGCCCAGGACCAGATGGCTTCACAGGCGAATTCTATCAAACATTTAGAGAAGAGCTAACACCTATCCTTCTCAAAATCTTCCAAAATATAGCAGAAGGTGGAATACTCCCAAACTCATTTTACATGGCCACCATCACCCTGATACCAAAACCAGACAAAGATGTCACAAAAAAAGAAAGCTACAGGCCAATATCACTGATGAACAAAGATGCAAAAATCCTCAACAAAATACTATCAAACAGAATCCAACGGCACATTAAAAGGATCATACACCATGATCAAGTGGGGTTTATCCCAGGAATGCAAGGATTCTTCAATATACGCAAATCAATCAATGTGATACACCATATTAACCAACTGAAGGATAAAAACCATATGATCATCTCAATAGATGCAATTAAAGCTTTTGACAAAATTCAACACCCATTTATGATAAAAACCCTCCAGAAAGTAGGTATAGAGGGAAATTACCTCAACATAATAAAGGCCATATATGACAAACCACCAGCCAACAATGTTCTCAATGGTGAAAAACTAAAACCATTTCCTCTAAGATCAGGAACATGACAAGGTTGCCAACTCTCACCACTATTATTCAACATAGTTTTGGAAGTTTTAGCCACAGCAATCCAAGAAGGAAAAGAAATAAAAGGAATCCAAATCAGAAAAGAAGAAGTAAAGCTGTCACTGTTTGCAGATGACGTGATACTATACATAGAGAATCTTAAAGATGCTACCAGAAAACTACTAGAGCTAATCAATGAATCTGGTAAAGTAGCAGGATACAAAATTAATGCACAGAAATCTCTTGCATTCCTATACACTAATGATGAAAAATCTGAAAGAGAAATTAAAGAAACTCTTCCATTTAGCATTGCAACAAAAAGAATAAAATACCTAGGAATAAACCTACCTAAGGAGACAAAAGACCTGTATGCAGAAAACTATAAGACACTGATGAAAGAAATTAAAGATGATACAAAGAAATGGAGAGATATACCATGTTCTTGGATTGGAAGAATCAGCATTGTGAAAATAACTATACTACCCAAAGCAATCTACAGATTCAGTGCAATCCCTATCAAACTACCAATGGCATTTTACACAGAACTAGAACAAAAAATTTCACAATTTGTATGGAAACACAAAAGATGCCAAATAGCCAAAAAAATGTTGAGAAAGAAAAACGGAGCTGGAGGAATCAGGCTCCCGGACTTCAGACTCTAATACAAAGCTACAGTAATCAAGACAGTATGGTACTGGCACAAAAACAGAAATATAGATCAGTGGAACAGGATAGAAAGCCTAGAGATAAACCCACACACATATGATCACCTTATCTTTGATAAAGGAGGCAAAAAAATGCAATGGAGAAAAGACAGCCTCTTCAATAAGTGGTGCTGGGAAAACTGGACAGATACGTATAAAAGAATGAAATTAGACCACTCCCTAACTCCATACACAAAAAAACACTCAAAATGGTTTGAAGACCTAACTGTAAGGCCAGAGACTGTAAAACTCTTAGAGGAAAACATAGAAGACGCTGTGACATCAATCACAGCAAGATCCTTTTTGACCCACCTCCTAGAGAAATGGAAATAAAAACAAAAATAAACAAATGTGACCTAAGGAAACTTAAAAGCATTTGCACAGCAAAGGAAACCATAAACAAGACCAAAAGACAACCCTCAGAATGGGAGAATATATTTGCAAATGAAGCAACGGACAAAGGATTAATCCCCAAAATTTACAAGCAGCTCATGCAGCTCAATATCAAAAAAACAAACAACCCAATCCAAAAATGGGCAGAAGACCTAAATAGACATTTCTCCAAAGAAGATATACAGATTGCCAACAAACACATGAAAGAATGCTCAACATCACTAATCATTAGCACAATGCAAATCAAAACTACAATGAGATATCACCTCAAACCAGTCAGAATGGCCATCATCAAAAATCTACAAACAATAAATGCCAGAGAGGGTGTGGAGTAAAGGGAACGCTCCTACACTGCTGGTGGGAATGTAAATTGATATAGCCACTATGGAGAACAGTATGGAGGTTCCCTAAAAAACTAAAAATAGAACTACCATATGACCCAGCAATCCCACTACTGGTCATATACCCTGAGAAAACCATAACTCAAAAAGAGTCATGTACCAAAATGTTCATTGCAGCTCTATTTACAATAGCCAGGACATGGAAGCAACTTGACATTGACAGATGAATGGATAAAGAAGATGTGGCACATATATACAATGGAATATTACTCAGCCATAGAAAGAAACAAAACTGAGTTATTTGTAGTGAAGTGGATGGACCTAGCGTCTGTCATACAGAATGAAGTAAGTCAGAAAGAGAAAAACAAATACTGTATGTTAACACATATATATGGAATCTAAAAAAAAAAAAAAGGTCATGAAGAACCTAGGGGCAGGATGGGAATAAAGACGCAGACCTACTAGAGAATGGACTTGAGGACAAGGGGAGGGGGAAGGGTAAGTTGGGACAAAGTGAGAGAGTGGTAGTGTATATATGGACATAAATACACTACCAAATGTAAAAGAGATAGCTAGTGGGAAGCAGTCACATAGCACAGGGAGATCAGCTCAGTGATCTGTGACCAGCTAGAAGAGTGGAATAGGAAGGGTGGGAGGGAGACGCAAGAGGGAGGGGATATGGGGATATACGTATGCATATGGCCAGGAAATCATTGTAAAAATTGTTATTGGCCTTAAAAAACTAAAAATAGAACTACCATATGACCCAGCAATCCCACTACTGGGCATATACCCTGAGAAAACCATAATTCAGAAAGAGTCATGTACCAAAATGTTCATTGCAGCTCTATTTACAAAGCCAGGACATGGAAGCAACCTAAGTGTCCATCAACAGATGAATGGATAAAGAAGATGTGGCACATATATACAATGGAATATTACTCAGCCATAAAAAGAAACGAAATTGAGTTTTTTGAAGTGAGGTGGATGGACCTAGAGTCTGTCATACAGAGTGAAGTAAGTCAGAAAGAGAAAAACAAATACTGTATGCTAACACATATATATGAACTCTTAAAAAAAAAAGTGTCATGAAGAACCTAGGGGCAGGATGGGAATAAAGACGCAGACCTACTAGAGAAGGGACTTGAGGACACGGGGAGGGGAAAGGGTAAGCTGGGACGGACGAAGTGAGAGAATGGCATGTACATATATACACTACCAAATGTAAAACCGATAGCTAGTGGGAAGAAGCCGCATAGCACAGGGAGATCAGCTCGGTGCTTTGTGACCACCTAGAGGGGTGGGATAGGGAGGGTGGGAGGGAAGGAGCCGCAAGAAGGAAGAGATATCAGGATATATGTATATGTATAGCTGATTCACGTTGTTATAAAGCAGAAACTAACACACCACTGTAAAGCAATTATACTCCAATAAAGATGTTAAAAAAAAAAAAAAAAGAAAAGAAAAGACAACCCTCAGAATGGGAGAAAATATTTGCAAACGAAGCAACTGACAAAGGATTAATCTCCAAAATTTACAAGCAGCTCATGCAGCTTAATATCAAAAAAACAAACAACCCAATCCAAAAGTGGGCAGAAGACCTAAATAGACATTTCTCCAAAGAAGACATACAGATTGCCAACAAACACATGAAAGGATGCTCAACATCACTAATCATTAGAGAAATGCAAATCAAAATTACGAGGTATCACTTCACACCAGTCAGAACAGCCATCATCAAAAAATCTACAAACAATAAATGCCAGAGAGGGTGTGGAGTAAAGGGAACGCTCCTACACTGCTGGTGGGAATGTAAATTGATACAGCCACATGGAGAACAGTATGGAGGTTCCTTAAAAAACTAAAAATAGAACTACCATACGACTCAGCAATCCCACTACTGGTCCTATACCCTGAGAAAACCATAACTCAAAAAGAGTCATGTACCACAGTGTTCATTGCAGCTCTATTTACAATAGCCAGGACATGGAAGTAAACTAAGTTTCCATCGATAGATGAATGGATAAAGAAGATGTGGCACATATATACAATGGAATATTTCTCAGCCATAAAAAGAAATGAAATTGAGATATTTGTAGTGAGGTGGAAGGACCTAGAGTCTGTCATACAGAGTGAAGTGAGTCAGAAAGAGAAAAACAAATACCGTATGCTAACACATATATATGGAATCTAAAAAAAAAAAAAAAGGTTCTGCAGAACCTAGGGGCAGGACGGGAATAAAGACACAGACGTAGAGAATGGACTTGAGGACACAGGGAGGGGGAAAGGTAAGCTGGGACGAAGTGAGAGAGTGACATGAATATATATATACACTACCAAATGTAAAATAGATAGCTAGTGGGAAGCAGTCGCATAGCCTAGGCAGATCAGCTCCGTGCTTTGTGACCACCTAGAGGGGCGGGTTAGGGAGGGTGGGAGGGAAACGCAAGAGAGGGGAGATATCGGGATATATGTATACGTATAGCTGATTCACTTTGTTATAAAGCAGAAACTAACACTCTATTGTAAAGCAATTATACTCTAATAAAGATGTTAAGAAAATAAAAAAAACCCACAGAGGCGTTAAAAACAAAGAACAAACCAAACCAATCCACCAGCGAACGAACCAACCAACCAACCAAAACAAAAAACTTTAGATTTCTCCATCCTACCTGTGGTGAGCAGTTTTCTGTATCAGCTTGGCTAGGCTGTAGCACCCAGTTACTCATCCAAACACGACTGGAGGCATTGCTGTGATGGCATTTTGTAGAGATATTTAACATCTCTAAACAGCTGACTTTAAGTAAGTTGATTATCCTCAATAATCTGCGTGGGTGTGGCTGATCTCATCAGCTGAAAGTCCTAAAAACCTTTCAAAAGCTTAGGCTCCAAAATGAAGAAATTCTACCTGTGGACTGCAGGGTCCACTTTTGTCCAAGAGTTTTCAGTCTACCCTTGATACAATCCAAAGGTCTAAAAAGAATTAAATATTTGTTGAATCCATTAAAAAAAACTGGTTCTGTCCCCATCATTCCACTCAAAACAGGCTACACATGTTCTAATTAACCTTATTCTGCCAAACAGCTTTTTCAAGTGGCTACCCAACTGACCCGTGCTTAGAAAGTTCATGCTTTTTTGCAGCTTTGCTTTATCTCCTCTGTTAGATATGAAGTGTCCATTCCTGTGCGAGTCGGCTGGTCTCACTATTTTGTTCAGTTGTTCAATTTATAGATATAAATAGATGTTTAATAGATCAAATGTTTTCCTCCACCTTATGATTTTTATACTTTAATATATTAATGTACTGGATTTCATTAATTCATTTTCCAATATTGAAATAATCTTGTGTAACTGGGATAATTCAACATGGCCGTGAGTCTACCACTTTTATACACTGTTAGATTGGGTTTGTTAAATTTTGGCTTTTGGTATTGGCATCTATGTTACACTTGATCTTAGCAAAACATTGAGAAGGGATAGCACATTAGATAAAAGTTGATCAATCAGTTCAATGCATTCCTAAATTTAATTATTTTACAGAGATAAATAGAAAGAAAAATAAAAGTAAAAATTCAAGTTAAGTAGATTTCCCATACTGTTTTAAGGTTAAAGAAATGATATATAACACTCTTGCCACAGAGAGAAAGTTATCGAGTAAACTAAGATACATGTAAGTCCACTCAAAGATGTACCCCCTGGCCCAAGAGGGTAAATTTGAGGATTAATAAGAGTAACAACTTCAATGTATTAAAATGTATCAAATATGTTAAAGTTCAATTTCTTGATCTGGGTGGTGGTTATAAGAATGTCTGATATAATAATTTATTAAGCTATACATTTGTTTAATTCTGTTTCTGTAACCGTGCTGTTGAAAACATACTTTTTAAACTGGGTGAGTGAATGTATCCATCATATAATTTTCAGAGAAAATGTTCCAGAAAGTTCCATGTCTATATTAAGTATCAATCTATCAAGTTGATAAACACAAGAAGTCGAAGTTGATATTTTCAATATTTATTAGTAAGGCTGAGGCCACAGCCTTTATACAGCACAATCTGCATAAGTTATCAAGATACTTCTTGTATACAATCACAAAACCAAGACACATTTTTACATAGAGTAAAACTCAAGACAGATTTACAAGCATGTTTTATACAAATCTCATGTATTTCAGCTCAATTTATACAACCTTTAGCCCAAGAATTTTTATTTGTTCATTAGATATTCCAGAGAGATTTGGGTAGAACAGAAAAAAAGGACACATTAGCAAATCACCAACACAGCATGCAACATATAGTTAGAAACAAGACATATCTCCAAGTACTCTATTTTTTATCTTGAAATTAATTTTATTAGGTTTTTATTTTTTCAGACAAGAAATTTATGTCCTTTAACATCAGATGTGTTTTTGTTAGGATATCAGCACACACATTAATTGGTAGTGGGAGCACCTGAGGACATCACCAACAAATATACAGACACAATCAAACAAGAATCATATTCACATGCTGAATGCCACAAGGATTTAATATTTCAACTTCGTCTAGGTTACCAAATGTATAGTTATGTACAGGGCAACGAATTAAGAAAATGCTGTCAATCTACGTATCAGATAAGGAATCATTTGATTAAATGTTTTTGATTTAAAGGGTATATCTTTAATAATAACAACAACATGGAACATACAGAAAACATCAATGTGTCATATTCAATGAGAATATGTTTCACTCATTCATTCTTGTGTTACATCAAAGGCAAGTTATTATTAAAGAGACAGCTCATAATTATTCATTGAGCTTTCTTTTACTTCCAGCTCCAAGCTCAAAAAGAGGGAAAATCACTCTGTCACACATAGAGTTATAAACACATATATAGCTGTAGTTGGCTGCTTTTGGAATATTAGACATTGCAGCAATGAAAATAAGTTTTTAAAAATATTGTTAGTTATGATTTAAATAATAAAGTAAAAAAATACTATAAACATCTTTATGATATATTAATGAAATGAAACGCTGATCAAATCATTTCTAATAAATTGGGCACAATATAGTATATTATTTCATTTTATTTCACATCACCACCAACCTAGTTCACTACCTTTATCACCACGATCATCACAACCGTTCCTATAATAAGAATCAATATCAGCTGGTTACCAGCTATAATATTCCCACAATATGACTATCTTAATGTGTGTGATCCACAAAATTAAATCCACTGATATGCTGAAAATACGCATCTACTAGTGTGATTAATTACAATATGGGCAACATTAAGGAGCAAAGACAATCACTACCCCTTAGTCTTGGATACTCTTCCTTTAAACTGAAGTGATAAAGAGTTCAGAGTCACCAAAAATCTCCTTAACCTTAAGTAAAACAGGGAAACACCAACTTCTTGCTCTTAGTGTTGTCTGTGTCTGTCACGACCATTCTAGATATCCCTGTCTTTTGTAAAAATTCACTCTGTGCTTTTGCTTCACAGCTAAAGGTTTCTTGAGGACCGAATTTTAAACCAAGAAGCAACTTCCGTCTCTGATGACTCAATGAAGTTGTGGGGAAAATTAAGATGCTTTTCAAGGTATAAGTGCTATAGTCAGACAAATCACGTGTTATTTAGAGATTACAAACTTTGTCTCTATTAGGATAAAAAAAGCTAATTCTGGTAAAATAAATGAAATAAAAAGTGGAAAATCATGTGCTGTGATATATACAAAAAGTAAAAAGTAAAAAACACCAGGAGCCCTATTTGCAATTAAAAAAGAAATAGTTTTGTTGTAAGAAGGGTAATCAATATCTTTCAGAAGAAATGCATTTGTAGAAGGATCGGTGTTGCATAGAATAATTCCAGTACAACCTAGGTGTTTGGTCAGCTGCAAACTTGGCACACTTATGCTCTCTGAAAGGGGATGCTGGTGCACAAAAAGAAGTCACTTAACTCTCTGGATTGGCCTGGCCCCATCACCAGTTGTTGGAACAGAGGGGCACCTGTAATGGAAAGACTCCTACTTTTTCAGGTCAAATAGTACCAAGGTATGACCTTTGTTTTGGTGGCACCTCCTTTTGTGTATCCTAAAAGAAACTGCAACTGGAATGAAGTAAACTAACTGGTCATAAACCTCTCATGCACACTTCTGGATGTAAGTGACTGCAGAAGAGGACCCACAGGAGCCAGAGTTTCCTTTTAAGGACAAACAGCAGAGCCTTTTTATGTCAGAAAGAGATCTTCCTGAACCCTTCCCTTCCCCAGTTATGAGTGATGATTATAAGCTTCCTAAAGTGCTAAATTCTGCTGGAAATATCCATGGCAACCATCAGCAGATCTAGTTGTCTCTAAAAATAAAATCCTAGCAATATCAAATCCTTAGCGATCCCCTGGCTGCTCGTTCATTTTACAGCAATATCAATGATAAATGACATTGCATTTTCGGGGGAGAGGGTCTTAAAAATTAGAGGGAAGAAAAGTGACTTGTCTTTCTTAGATTGGAAAGGAGTGAATTTGTATTTCTTTATGAATATAATAAAGATATATAACCTGGTATTTATTAGAAATTATTTTTTAATGTCTTAAATTTAATCAATTCCTCTCAGATTTCAAGTATGTTTTTCTTTAAAAATGAGAAGATTCAATATATGAGCAATATATTTGGAGATGATTTCTCTAATCCCACTAAAACCTCACCTTTGAATAAAGAATCGGCTCTTAAACTCAGAATTCACAGAGAAGCAATTTAATTAATTTATTTTTGTGGATACGGGAATAGGGTAAGATCGGCATAATTTATTTAATTTATGATAACCCGATTTGCAAATCAGTTTCATTGAATTTTCTCCCTTTTTTAGGTTAAACGAAAGTTTATATTTTAAAGAAAAAATTAGCTTTGGAGCCAATATACTGCTTTCATCCATGTCAGTGCTTGCTATTGGTTTGGAAGATGCTTTTTCACATATAAAAATTGGGAAATAAAAAACTGCATAATACTTATTCCTCACTTATGTGTATAAAACTATATTTGGAAATGTGCTTTCATCTTCTCTCATAGATCACTTAGTTTGATCATCCCAACATCCCATTAGGAAGGCTAGGAATATATAATTATATTTTCCCACAAATAAGAAAACCGAGGAAAATTGAGTTTAAGTGACATGTGCAAGGTGACACAGTTAGTCAGTGGCAGAACCAAGACCAGAAGCCAGGCTTTTAATCCTAGCCGAGTGCGTCTCCTGTAAGTCCACGTTACCTCCTTTGTTCACGTTGTTGTTTGATGGGGAAGAGGATGCTTCATTTTAATGACTTAGACGTTGGTCCTTTTAATCCATATTATTAAAATAGCTCAAAGGATATTTTCACCTTAATATAATGTTGATTTTTCACATATTTTCCCAACATTGATGAACTTGATCAATGTGATACTGTCACTAAAGTAGGAAAATAGAGCACTAAAGAGAACTTGAATTTAGGGTCAGGGTTTTCATTTTACAACAAGTTAATGTATTAAGGGGAAAAAAGACCATTGTGGAAGAGCAGGAAATGACACCAATTTAATCAATGTCACAGATTAATACGATTTGTTTGCCAGAGGAAGAATTTTCTCTCTGTCCGTATATCATTCAAGAGAAAGAAAATATATGGGATAATACATTTATTTGCAATTCCACAAAGAACAAGTTATCATGCTTCCTAGAACATACCAATTTAATCTAGGTCCTTTGCTATGTAGACTGAAAATGTCTTGGATTAAGGGTAAATTATGGAGTTTTTGATGTTTCATCCAATAGTTTGTGGGGCAATATTCTTTTTTGTTAGCCAGTCATGGCTTTATTTCTAGATAAATGTAATTTCATTTCTACTTAGTATTGTCTTAACTATACTTTATTTCAAGTTTTACTAATGTGCTTTTACAACATGAATTCTAAAACTGGTGGTGTTCACCCTTGTAACATTTAGACACAGAGAAAACCTGTACAATATGATCTAAAAGCTATAATTTCTACATCCCTGCGTTCCCTTTTCCCTGTAAACACAAGCTCCTTACTTCTAGTCTGGACACATATTGTAGGTGTATCCTATGTCAGAATCTCAAAACAGTTAGTTGTCTGAGAAGATAAGATGAAGAAGAGACTTTTGAAAACCGAGATTTGTTCCATTAGTTTTTTCCTTTCAACCAAGTTCTTTTGCATAAAGGATTACTTTTGCCTGCGTTAGAAAACATTTTAATCTTTGAGTCTCAGCCTTTAGATAGCTGTAGCTCAACTCTACTCAAAAATTTCTGCATTAAGTAAACAAAATTTCTCTCACTGCTTTTCTTGACAGCCACAAGAAATCCAAGGTTTCAGAACATTTTTTCTTGTCTTCAATATATGAACTTTTCCATTTGACTTTTTTTTCTATGTTCCACAACAATACATTTGCAAGCCTTTGAGTATGTTTTTGCCTTTTGTTCCTCTTCTCATGGTTACCCCTGAAAGCATAGCTTAGAACAATTGTATTCGACTATAGTCTTGATTTAAGACTGTTTAAAGCACTTTCTATACCCTGAGCAGACACATTTCTTCAGTGGGTTTGAGTAGGACTGACCAAAAGTTTGTGCCAGTTGACTATTCTTTTTCTGAGATCCACTTTGTCAAGCCAGATACAGGCTTCGCCAATCAAGGTCTTTTTCATAAACTTCCCTCCATTGGAAAAAAGTAAAATCTAGAAAAAATAGCCAAAATTATATATATTTGTGTGTATATTTTCAACCTCTTTTATGGACATTTGCTCATCAAAGAAGTAACAGAGACAAGAAAGGGTGAGGGTGAGAGAAGTAGCAGGCATACTTGTAGGAGAACTAATAACTAACATGTCCTCAAAAGATTTGCATAATATTAATTAATTTACCTCAACATTTCCCAAAGGCAAAGACATATCCTGAAGCACAGGGGAATTCTAGATAATATTAGCTAGCTAGATAAACCTAGCTAATTCTGACTAGGTTTGTGATTAAACTGATTGAAAGTTTCAAAAAAGAAATTTGCTAGGTGCATGTTTTATTACTTAATGAAATATTAACTCAAATACAGAATTATTTGAGTGGTGAGTACATAAATACGAGTTTACAAGGCGGATAGAACATAACACTGACTTTAAATGCCATTTAACTTACTGGGAATTTTATTATAGGAAGCATTTCCAAAGTGGCTTCTTGTCATAGGTAGAGCTTACACTAGTTGAAATTCCATGGGATCTCATACTCAAGAAATTTTTTTCTTTTAGGGATCAGTTGAAAGAAAGGTAGAGAAACTGAGATGGAAATAACCATTACTCCTTGACAATTCTTCTCTCACGCTCTCTCTTTCTTTTTGGAATCTCCTTCAGATAATTCATCTTTATTCCTGACTAAAATTTACTGTTACATTTCTGACTTCAAAATCTACTTTTCTGTCTCTTTTAGCCTCTGGTTTGGAGATTTCAAATGGCACATTATATGTTTTATTGGACCCTGCCTTCCTATCAAGTTTATCACATTTCAGACAAACTCATGTTCTTTCTCCCTATCCATCCCTTCTGTAACTACTCAATCTCTGTGACTGACACCTTTGTTCACACAGATTTCAGAGTATCCTTTAATTTTTTTATTCCCTTCAACTCTAATATCAGTTAATTATCTCAGTGCAGTTTTTGCTTTGCAATATCTCTTATATACGTCTCTAGTACAGGCCTCTAAGTGCCAGTACCATGGTCTTCTCTTCCCACATTTTTTCAGCTCTTCCCTCCCTCCTCCTTTGTTCTCTTTCATTCCATGTCTCTGTATCTACTAAAGATATACTATGTACAAGCATTGTGCTAGGCTACAAAACAAAGAGCAATGAAAATCAAGCCTTGCACTAGAGAAGCTGAGAGTACAGAAGCAGTGAGAGGTAAGTACACAAATTGTTGTACAAGACTGGGATTAATGGCCTAATGAGATAAGCAAAACATTATGTGAATAAGGTGTGATAAATTACACCCAGGGTCATTATTAAAGAGCTGAGTTTACATTGAAAGATATGGAAAATTGTGATAGATGGAGAGAGATGGAGAAGGGAGTATTGAAGGAGAGGGAAAATATGAGCAAAGAATTAGAGGTTTAACCTGACTTCAAGATTCTGGTGTGAATGGGGTCAAGAGTGAGTGGAAATGTCTACAAGGAGATGAAATTAAGTCAATACAATCAGAACTCACCTTAGAGGACTCTGAATGAGTCAGGATAATGATGAATCATTGGAGGGTTTCAATGTAACCTAGCCAGTGTTTTTAAAAGATACCTCTGCCAGCAGTGTGATAAAATGAATTAAAGGGTAAGATATTGATGGCAAGTAGGCCAGGTATACTGCTGAGATGATTTGCATAACAAAGATGAGGACCTAAAGAGGATTAGTGTGGCAGTGAGCATGGAAAAAAATCTATGTAAAATAAACTAAGTAGGTAGAAGAGAGGCAACTTGGTAGCTAAATGGATGGGATGAGTGGGTTGGGGAATTTTAAAGGGCCCCTGGGAAGTTACCTCTAAAAATTAACTTGTAAAATATCACATAGTATATGATTGGCATTTAAATATTGAATAATTAAATGGGAAATAAATACAGTATAAATGAAAATCTAAAAATCGGAACTGTATGAGTTACCTGAAGAGAATGTCCAGCAGGACTTAGGCTGAATCTAAAAGTTTCATTGAATGAAGGCTCTCGATCATGTCTACATACTCTTGTTTTTTTCTTGATCACCTTTTTTTGGGTAGAAATGTTCATCACATATATTTTCACATATAAATCTGAAAATAAGAATTCAGCTTGGTAAGTGTCCATTAATAATACAATTTTCTATTGAAAGAGTTATAATCGTATACGGAGAGTTCTCCTACATTTTACACAAAGCCAGTAGCCTGTGAACAATTTGTTTCAGACAACATAATTAAAATATACACCAATTTTCTTAGCAACTTAAATGTTTTCTTGTTGTATAATAAATACATCACTCTACATTTGTGTTGAAAAAAATCTAATTTTTAACTAGTAAAATATCAACTTGCTCTATATAAGAGAAATTCATTCTTATTTCATATTTTTCAGATATATTTGGTACACAGCCCAAATTTTAATTAGCATTTTCTAGGCTATTTAGGACACACTCCTAAAGAGTTCCTAGATACATTATATTGCTCATTACATAAAATTAGATACCTGGTAAGTGATCAGGAGATTTAAATTTGTAGGTGATATTTCTGCACTGGAGGATTTCAACTATGAGTTGTTCCCCATCTGTCTTCATTTCTTTCTTCAGTGCAATCTTGATTTCTCCCATTACCTGAGTTTTAACTGGAACAATTTAATTTAAAAGTTAAGGAATATGTCATGCCATTAATTAAATGGTTAGTTCAATAATTTACTCATATTTTCATTTATTGAGTGTTTATCAAGTGCTAAACACCTTATCGCATCCTGTGGATACACAGATGAATAAAATACAGCCCCAGCCCTTAAAGAGAGGAAGGTATCATGGAGAGACTGGTAAATTGTACGCTTACAATAAAGTATGTTAAGTATAATGATAAGCAAGTAACAAGAGGGGTATGGAAGAAATGCAAGTAGGTAACTATTACTCAACTGTAGATTTTTAGGCCAAAAGAGGTAATAGATGAGACTACAGGGGACTACAGGAAGACAGTCATACATAGAAATAATAGAATTCTAATATAATATAATATATAGGAGGTATTAAGTCAAGTGAAATGCAAGAAGTTGTTTGCCGACAATTGCTCACTACTTACCAGGCTTGCAAAAGAACGCTTGCTAACACAACTAAATGTCGTTGTATATTATATCTACTTCCATTCTATTTTTCTTGTAAAAGAAGTAGGCAACAAGAGTATATGGTAATAACATTACCCAAGGGAAAATATGAGTGATTGAAATGAATTTAATGTATTTCTGTCTAGTGTTTATCTTGGATCTTTACATTACTGAAGAAGCTATTCACACTAGGTCAAATTCTTTATTGATTCATCCTTTTCTCTATCGATGCATATATTTATCCACTTATCATTCACCAACAAATATTTTATTTTCCACCCTACTCTGTGATAAGCACTCTGTTAGGAAGAATGGATACAATCATAAGCCAATATACGCATGCTTATTGGTCTTATGGTTTTTCTGTCTATTGGGAAGAAATCCATCAATGAAATATTTTCGTCAATAAGTGTACAATTAGAAGGAGAGGAAAGGTTCTGAAGTACAAGAGCATGGTTACAAGAAAGCCTAGGAAAGGGCTTCATGAGCTGAAACCAGCAGAATAAGAAAGAATTAACTAGGTGACATGGACGGGGAAGAACATTATAAAGAGAAGGAACAGTGTGTACACAGAAGGCAACATCATGGGACTGAGGAACTAAATAAATATTCGTGTGATTATAAGATATTGTTAAGTGGTACTATGTTAAGAATTTGGGTTTTACCTTTAGAACAATAGGAATCTATTAAAGGTCTTTAACATGGATATAGATCATTTGTTCTCAAACGTTTCCGTCTCAGGATTTCTTTATACTCTTAAAAAAAATAGTGGTACTCAAAGAACATTAAAATTTCTAATTAAAAAGTAAAATTGGATATTTAAAAGTTTATTTATTGATTCAGTTAAAATGACATTAATATACCTATAAATAAGTATTTTAATGAAAAATAACTGTATTTTCCAAAGCAACAAAAAATAGTGAGGAGTGACATTTTATATTTTTCAAATTTCATTAGTGCTTGGTTTAATAGAGGACAGCTGGATTCTCATACCTGTTTCTACATTAAATCCAGTTCAATATGCTGTTTTATTTGAAATATATGACAGGCTCACACAGATATATATATATAGTTGGAAAAGGAAGGAGTATTTTAATATCCTTTCAGACAACTGTGGACAATCTTTGATACTACATTAACACTTGAAAAGTGGTAGTTTCTTTAAGATTAGTGTAAATGTGAAATCTGAAACTGTATCAATGAACCTTTGGACTGTTACTTTAAAAAACAATTGTCTATCTTGCACCTTGAATGGACCAGTTAACTATGCCTGAATTGGTAACATCCTATATTGTTCGTTTTGGAAAATACGGGTTTACTGAGTTATGCAGATCTTCAAAACATTGGTATAATTCATACGATATTAAAGGCACATTTGCTAATATCACCATCAATATCATCAAAAAAGTCTGACTATGGAAAAGCTGACAAGCTCAGGGAGGCAGGTATAAGTTTTGGAAAATTTTATTTTTACTTAAAAGTTGATTTTTATTATTGACAACAACTACTGTCAATTGTTTTTCTTAAAGTGAAAAACTCACTTTGTTAAATTTTGAGAAAATGGCAGCTGAATACAGTCAGCCTTCTGCACCCATGGCTCCTGCATCCATGGATCCAACCCACCGAAGATCAAAATATCAAAAAAATTTTTTTCCAGAAAGTTCAAAAAAGCGAAACTTGAATTTGCCACATGCAGGCAACTATTTACATAACATTTACATTGTATTAGGTATTATAAGTAATCTAGAGATGATTTAAAGTATATGGGAGGATGTGCATAGGTTATATGCAAATGCTACATCATTTTATATAAGGGACTTTAGTGTAAGCAGATTTTGGTATTTGTGGAGGTTGGGGAGGCTCCTGGAAACAATCTCCCATGGATACCAAGGGCTAACTCTACCAAAGTTTGAATAAGCAGAGTTTATCTGTCAGTTGTCTTTCCAGTAAAAATGATATTTCTTGTAAAAAAAAGGCTGGCTCAGCTTGCAACTCAAAAAAATTGCACTAACATGTTTTCTCAAGTCAACCTTCATATTTTGGTATGCAGCAGAAGTGTTCTATGTGTAGTTCCCATTTTATCACACAGAATATTCTAGAACATAGACTATTAGTAACACATGTACTTAAGGGTCTAGGTTTAATAACAAGAATTTTAATTTCTTTATCAAGGATATTGTTAAGTGAAACAGGCAAGTTTTTCATACAAGTGCATGGTGGTAAAAAATAAATACAGCCACTATTAGTACAATTTGGTGCTGCTGCCCTGATTTATGCTAAGTCACCAGCAGTTTTCTGCAGCATTGCTTTTGCATTATCAATGTAAATGTCAACACGGTAAAATGGTAAATAATATCTTAGTATATTTAAAAAATAATTTTGACCTGGATGCACTTCAACAGTCTTGGGGACCCACGGGGATTTCTGAACCATGCTTTGAGAATGACTGTTAAAGAATATAGTTGAGTAATCTCCAAGAGGAAATTAAAGTAACAAAAGCATCATGTACAAAATCTATTAGATTGTAGTTATTTAATCATTTCGATTTAGTTTTATCACACTTTTGGATATGGGTTTTTAGAACATACTTCTTCCCTGCATTAATTTTTGCTTTAATTAACTTATATTTTCATGTCTAGCTGTACCCTGACATGTGGGAAAATATCTACCAATACCATACTTCGGCCTGCTCTCTTCCTTCTTTCAAAACACTAAGTTCCCCAAATAGGCAAAGTTGCCCTCCATGTGTTTTATAAAGTGAAACACAGATCTTCTAGACATAGTTAAATCGTGATAATTCAGCAGCCAATGATCATAGATACTTCACAGTAGCTGGGTGTTAGCTTTACCCTTGAGAAATTCAAGAAAATAAAGTGCAAGCCAAGGATATTTTATACAGCTAAAGTGTCTTTCAAGCAGCAAGCCTATAAGTTTAAGCATAAGGAACTCAAGAATACCATAGAAAAGTTCATTCTCAAGAAATATATAAGAGGATGAATTTCATCACATCAAAGAGATAACTAGAGAGACTTCAGCCAAAGGAGTGATGGTGAATATTTAATATATTTAATTGTAGAACTGAGACTAAAATAAGAGTGAGAATATAGATGGGTAGAAGGGCAGCACATAATTGTCATGTATTCTGATAGAGTATAAAGGATGAAACTGAAAGAGATGGATGACAAAGGGAGAGAAAGGGACAAGTAGAATGAGATTGTTGATTTTTGAATAGGTAAATGGTAGGTGACAAGTTATACTATTTAAAATTGACAAGACAGATGGTAAATGGTGAGTAAGAAGAGCAAACATAATAAACGTATAAAAAAAGACAATCATTGGAACAAAGATACAAAGCTTTCTTAATTACAAAAGAAATTTAAAAAAATTAAAGACACCAAACGGAGAAAGAAACACAACAAATCTAACATCATATACACAATAGTTATAAAACAAAATGCAGAGTTGTGATCAAACATATCTGTCATATCAATAAACATGAACAGGTTCAGTGAGCATATTTTTAAAAAGCTATTCAGATTAGCCCATAAAGCAAAGCTTACAAGCTATGCTATGCTAAAACTTAGTTTTGTTTCAAATAGTCACAAATACATAAATTGTAAGCATGCCAGATGTATGGAAACAATAAGAGAGTAGGGGTTGCTATCTTACTGTGAGGCTAAATAGAAATCAGTTTGAAATGTAGTAAACAAGACAAAAAAAAGGACATTTTATAAAGTTAAACATCCATAAATCATAATGAAGACAAAACAATTATGAATATCTATGCACCACTAAAATATGTTTTGAAACTAGAAAATAAGGTGTAAAGATATAGGAGATGAAAGCCAGAATAAAGAGAATAATAATAAAATACTTTAACACAGTATTTTCAGTACAAGACAGGTGAAGTAGACTAAAATATGTAAAGACAGAGTATTGAGACACCATAACCAATACAGCAGATCTCAGGATGTATATATTAAACACTACACCCTGATAAGACAGAAAATATCTTTTCCTCAATTAAATATGGAACATGGATCATATTGACTGATTATGTATTGACTTACAAAGTAGACAACGGTAAGTTCTATAAAATGAAGCTAATACATTGTCTGATAACACACACACACACACACACACACAAAGGCTTTAACGAAACAATTCTTGGCTGAACAGCAAAATACAATGAAAAAATACAGAAGTTCTGAAGAACAATGATAATGAAAACACTATCAGAATCGATGAGAATTAAAATAATGATCAGAGGAAAATCACCAGTCTTAAACACCTATATCATTTAAAGCAGTGATCAGAAGAAAGTGCATATATGCATTAATATTCCATCAACAAAATTTTAAAAAATACAATTGATTTAAACTTCCAATTCCAAAAGCTAGAAAAAGAACAACAAAGTAATATAAAAGAAAGTACAAGAAAATAAATAATAAAAATATACACAGAAATTAATGAGGCAGAGTATAGAAAAAATAGAAAAATAGTAGATAAAATTAATGAACTAAAATTCTGGTACTTTGACTAGCATCAATAAAATAGAAAAACCAATAATGAATTTAGTCAATAATATGTGGACTTAATATTATGATTTACAAATGGCATGTGGTCTTTTAACTATGACACTACTCTCCTCTCAGTGATTTGGTGTAAACATTTTAGTGTCCTGAATATACCCTAATACTATCAGCTCACATTCTGTTTACACATTCTTGACAGGCCACAACAGCAAATATGTCTAATATATTTCTTTGAACTTGTGAGGGACCATCTAGCTCAGGTTACTGAACTATTTTAAATAAGTGTAAACAAGCCCATTCAAATCAATCTGTTTTATTTTAAAGAACTTTGCAAGAAAATGAAGAATCTTCAATATAAAAATGAGAAAACAAGACAGATCTTAGAATCTCCTTTCTTTAATACCTAGAAAAACTAGGGGAAAAAGTAAAATTTAGGAAAGTATTAGCCAGTAGCAACTAACCAAAGAATAGTCTCCTGCCAGAAAATGCTGAGTGGTGTGTAGGAATGGAAAGGCAGATTCTGGGAAGGCTCAGCTTAGCAGCATCCCCAACCATACCACGTATCACAAAATTTTGCCAGGAAAAGAGAGATGAATTGCCAAAACCCTGAGAATTATCACCAAGTCCCCAGCACAGAGAAGTGGATGAACAATGAGCTTAGGCAGCCCCAGAAAAGTCATACTAAACCCTTGAGAGTGGCAGCTTTGGCTCATCGCTAGGAAGATCTGAGGGTTTCACTGAAAATAGGAAAAACAACCAGTGCTCCCCATTTACTGGGGATCCAAGGTTAAGGAGGAGAAAAATCCAAAGCTGAGAGAGTCTTTTCATTGGAGTAAGACATACCTGGGCTTGGTTGAGTGAATGCTGGCAAAACAAAAGCAAAAACAAAACCAAAAAACATTTAAATCAAATCTCAAGAGAGAGCAAAACGTAGTCAATCAGGGCAGCAAATCTATCTGTGAAACAGCTCTATTTCTTTCCTCCAAAGGCATAGAAAATTGGATAGAACTACTACTGCTCCATCTCTCAAACAGTAACTGGGATGGAGGGGAAAAAACAGTATTCTAACTGATAAGGAGGGAGTCAAGGAAAATACTCCCACTATTTGGAGCCAATAGGAGTTGTGGACAGAATTGATCACACCACTGAACATGATGAAATGAAACAATTTTTTTCTGGGAAAAATTCACTGTTATAGGTCATATTCCTCTAAAACTCCAACATGCCAAGCATATAAAATTTATTGTTGCTGTTTACCACTTTCTCACTTCAGAAGAAAGGTAGAATTAAACACTTGCTAACTGAAGTTCTCAAAGCATCACATTGCCTATTTTTTTCTTGGAAGGTTAAATTCACATGCTTCACAGTGTTATATTTGTGAAGTTCTTGTTAAGTTTGTCCTACTCCAGATTGTTCTTTATTGTTTCTACTAAAGGAGGAGAGGAACATACCTACTGAGGTGGTCTCAAAGGACGCTTGCATTAATTATGAGTTGTCACTATCAATCGTGCTTGCCCTTTCACTGGTTCAGAATACCTTTGTCATTGGAAACAGATGCATATGGATGGTGACAAAAACCTCTGTTTTCACTCTCTCCACAGGGTGAGGGAGAGTGGTGGGTGGGGGGTCAGCAACTACAGATCTGCTTGGGCCTCTGAACTGAAGAAGACAATGCACACATAGAGGCCATGTGTGGGTGTTTTGTCATTGTGATTGGAGTAGAGAGTAAATGGGCAGTAAAAATTGCTTTGACCAGCCTCCAAGTCTCTTGGTGTCCCAAAATTTATGTTTTGGTTGTATTAAAAGAAGAAAAATTAATCCTACTCTAGAGAAGATATTTATCTTACAACATGATACATAGCTATGATTAAGAGTAGAAAGAAGACTGTATTTTCTCCATTGTATATTCTTGTCCCTTTGTCCAAGATTAATTGACTGTAGGTGTGTGGGTTTATTGCTAGGCTCTCTATTCTGTTGCATTGATCCATATGTCTGTTTCTGTGCCAGAACCATGCTGTTTTGATTACTGTAACTTTGTAGTATTGTCTGAAGTCTGGGAGGGTTATGCCTCCATCTTTGTTCTTTTTCCTCAGGATTGCTTTGGAATTCTGGGGGTTTTATGGTTCCATGTAAATTTTAGGATTATTTGCTCTAGTTCTGTGAAAAGTGTCATGGGTAATTTGATAGGGATAGCATTAAATCTGTAGATTGCTTTGGGTAGTATTGCCATTTTAACAATATTAATTCTTCCAATCCAAGAGCATGGGATATTTTCCCATTTCTTTAACTCATCTTCAATTTCCTTTATTAACGTTTCATAGTTCTCAGCATGTAAGTCTTTCGCCTCCTTGGTCAGGTTTATTCCTAAGCATTTTTTTTTTTTTGGATGCAATTTTATTTTATAATTTTTTATTTTTATTTATTTTATTTTTGGCTGTGTTGGGTCTTCGTTGCTGCGTGCGGTTTTCTCTAGTTGCGGCGAGCAGGGGCTACTCTTCGTTGTGGTGCACAAGCTTCTCATTGCGTTGGCTTCTCTTGTTGTGGAGCACAGGCTCTAGGTGCGCGGGCTTCAGTAGTTGTGGCACGTGGGCTCAGTAGTTGTGGTGCACGGGCTTAGTTGCTCCACGGCATGTGGGATCTTCCCGGATTAGGGCTGGAACATTAGCAGGAGGATTCTTAACTACTGCGCCACCAGGGAAGTCCTTGATGCAATTTTAAAAGGGAGTGTTTTCTTACTTTCTCTTTCTGATATTTCGTTGTTAGTGTAAAGAAATGCAACAGATTTCTGTATGTTAATCTTGTATCCTGCTACCTTGCTGAATTCATTTATCAGTTCTAGTAGTTTTTGTGTGGAGTGGTGTAGGGAAAGCTGGATAGCCGCATGTAAATCAATGAAGTTAGAACACACCCTCACACCATACACAAAAATAAACTCAAAATGGCTTAAACACTTAAATGTAAGACATGACACCATAAAACTCCTACAAGGGAACATAGGCAGAACATTCTCTGACATAAATAATACCAATGTTTTCTTAGGTCAGTCTCCCAAGGCAAGAGAAATAAAAGTAAAAATAAGCAAATGGGACCTAATCAAACTTACCAGCTTTTGCACAGCAAAGGAAACCAGAAACAAAATGAAAAGGCAACCTATGGACTGGGAGAAAATATTTGCAAACAACGTGACCCACATGGGCTTAACTTCCAAAATATACAAACAACTCATACAACTCAGTAACAACAACAACAAAACATCCCAGTCGAAAAATGGGCAGAAGACCTAAGTAGACATTTCTCCAAAGAAGACATACAGATGGCCAATAGGCACATGAGAAGATGCTCAACATCACTAATTATTCGAGAAATGCAAATCAAAACTATAACAGTCAGAATGGCCATCATTAAAAAGTTTACAAATAACAAATGCTGGAGAGTGTGTGAAGAAAAGGGAACCTTCTTACACTGTTGGTTGGAGTGTAAATTGGTGCAGCCACTATGGAAAACAGTACGGAAGTTCCTCAAAAAACTAAAAATAGAGTTGCCACATGATCCAGCAATACCATTCCTGGGCATATATCTGGACAAAACTATAATTCAAAAAGATACATACACCCCAATGTTCATAGCAGCACTATTTACAATAGCAAAGACATGGAAACAACTTAAATGTCCATCAACAGAAAAATAAAGATGTGATCAATATATGTATATATAATGGAATACTACTCAGCCATAAAAAAGAATGAAATAATGACATTTGCAGCAACATGGATGGACCTAGGGATTATACTAAATGAAGTAAGTCAGAAAGAGAGACAAATACCATATGATATCACTTATATGTGGAATCTAAAATATGACACAAATGAACTTATTTATGAAACAGAAACAGACTCACAGACATAGAGAAGAGACTTTTGGTTGCCAGGGGGGTGGGGGGTGGGAGAGGGGTGCAAACTATTATATATATAAAGGATAAACAATAAGGTCCTACTGTATAGCACAAGGAACTATATTCAATATCCTGTAGTAAACCATAATGGAAAAGAATATCAAAAAGAATATATGTATGTACAAATATATACATATATATATATATGTATAAATGAATCACTTTTCTGTACACCAGAAACTAACACAGCATTGTATATCAACTATACTTCAATTAAAAAAAAAAAGAATAGAAAGAAGAAGAGGAAGAGATGACGGATATATAGAGGGCATAGTTCAAAAATGAGATGACAAAATAATAGGTGGGGTGAAAATGGGGATAACAGAGCTAAAACACAAATAATCCCATTTGAAAGCTGTTAATGAATTAGAAACATCCTGGGAACAAAATTAAATAAGATAGAAATCAGTATTATTGACATAGAGGGAAGAAGGCTTAGGATGATACAGAGAGAAAAATAAAGAAGTTACAGAAAAATGACAGATATATTAGAACTGAAAAATATGATCCAATATATCTTATTGCTCAGAAATAGTAAATTCAAGAGAATAGAAAATAACATCTATTTAAAATATAAAGATATTTCTCTGAAATAACAGAAGAGTGAATCTCTGGACCAAAAGATCATCCTATACTCATTGAAGTGATAAGTTGGTACACTGATATATCCAGCTTAAGCTACTTCAAGGATACAGAAAACATCCTTTAAAAATCCAGGGGAAAAAAAATAAGTCCTCTGAAAGAGTACATTTGTGTATAAAAGAAACAGCCTTCCTAAAATATATAAAAGACTATGACAAGGACATAGAGGCTATAGTAATGAGGGAAAGAAAAAGAGAGGAGAGAGAGGGGGAGAGAGGGAGGGAAGAAGGAATGAAGGGAAAATCTGAAGATGAAATCCAGGCCACCAATAAAACAATGGAAGAGGAAAGTGGAAGAAAGTGGAAGAGTGTTGATTTCCTTTAAGTGGAGAGTTAATCAATAAAATTTAAATTTGAAATAGAGTATTAAAAAACATAATTACTCAATCTCTTAATATTTTCAATTTTGTTTCTTAAACTTAGTGAGCTCTTTCATAAACTATGGCTAAAATATTTATTGAAATATTTTACATGACTAAAATAGTTATTGAAATTAAGTTATTCCTTTATTTCTACAATGTTATATTCTTTTTTGTTAAATTTAAAAACAATATAATTATTTTTTGACAAAGAACAGGACTAATTTAATTCCATTTTAACAAAATTGTGTGTGTCCCTCTCTTTAGCTAGCTGAAGTGCTCCAAGTAAGTAGAACTGTAAAACTGGCTTACTTTTATCTTGCACAGCTTTCTTTTTTCACACTCTCCAGTGCTTTATTCTCCTTTAAGATATGCAGTGTTCTTTCCACTTTATTTTCTTAAAAAAGAGTTTACATATGTTTTATCTTTGAAAAACTGTGTATGTTGTATCTGTAAGCAACATTTATACACATACCTATATCTATATCTCCAACTACTTTATACTTTTAGTAAAGTATATTTTAAGAAAAAATTGCAATTAACAGAACACAATCATTATTTCACAAGAAATAAAGTTGGTAAAATCCCCATTTTACAGATGAGAAAATAGTGACTTGCATGTTTTAAGTAACTTGCCAAATTGTTAAGCGTCCTAGGCAGAACTTTACTCTAGATCTTCTGATTTTAAGCATAGGGCTCTGTTCTCTCATGAACACCTTATATTTTCTTATGAATAATATTTGTAGAACACTGGCTCATTCATGGAAATATTCATTTAAAAATATTTTAAAAAAATATTATCAGAATGAAAGGATTTTTCAGGGGCTATTTTGCTATTTTATTTTACCCAAACACAGGACTTTAGAAAGCAGGGAAGCATAGCAAACAATTATTTTAGTTGGTTAAACAATAGCTAGAAGTTATCGTCTACCTTTATACACTACACCGATTATACAGGATATTTATATTAAAGAACAAAAAACAGCAATACTTTCTGAAATATTTGTAATTATATGAGAGTCTATACGGAATTGACTTAGACACACAAAGTAAAAGAAGTGTCTATTGATTAAGAAAATGTTTCTTTTTTATTTGCATTATTGGTATTTTTAACACTTAACTGGATGGAGTACAAATTGAGGTTTACGTTTTCCCAAAATTGTAAGCATTATATTGCAACTTGAGCAGCTTTTGCCAATGCAAGACCATTTCCAACAAAAATCTCTTTAGAGGCAATGTTTAATGAGCTGGAAGTGAATAAAATGTGGAAAAGTAAAGAAGCAAAGAATGTTACTTTGTAAAAGGAAAGTCTGTGTAAGGAAAAAAACAGCGAATAAAATTCTCAACACTTAGATTTCTTTGCATTTGCAAATTTTCGTTAATAAATACTACATAGCAATGTTGCAGGTCACTGGTGCTAGCTAATACAGTCTGAACTGGTTTTAGGTAAGATGCATATTTAGCTCTGACAGTATATCACCTCATAATTTGTTAACTAGCTCCTATCACTCATTCCAAGTCTAAGAAAAGTCCAATATAGAATTAAGATGGATTTTAAAAACCAGGAATTCTGGCTTTTAGCCCTGTGAGATGGCAGGCCTGTCATTAAATATCTCTGTTTTGTATTTCCTCATATTGTAAAGTGAAAATATGTAATAAGATTATTTATAGACCATTTATAATATCTTTCAACTTTACAGAATAATAAATTTTTAGACATTTTCTGATATTATCTAAATATTATTTAGTCCTGACCCTCTACTAAGCATCTTCTATCCTAGATAATTTTGTCTGTTTACTCAGGGATTCTAAACCTTCTCATTATAGAAAGTCTTAATAATGTGCTAATACCTATTAATAGCCAAAGTAGTGATGTATATTTCCTCATGTATAATTGTATTTTCCTTCATTTCAATTATTTTTACTCTATCAGTTTTAGTCTAAGGGATGATCCTCTAAAAAAAAGCTAGCACAACAATGGCAAATTGTTAGCGGAATGCCTAAAATGGTAATTATTCAATAAGCATTAATTCTTTTTTATGTCTCAACATTTGATGCAATGGAAGATCAGTTCTAGAAGTAATTGACAGTTTACACCTAGCAAGCGTATCTATACCATTAGGTCAATTGCTCAATCTATTCAAAGTAAACAAATAAAACAAAAAATATGTCTTGATATATCCATATAAATCAAGACTTTTTAAATGGAAATTTCTTTAATAAAAGGTCTTCTTCTACTTCACTGAGCCTTTTAGAGAAAAGAAGTGAGCTAACTATAGTTTGTTCTATTCAACAGTCTCTCTATAATTTGCAAACATGTGTATCAACCTTACCCTACAGCCTATAATAAATTTTACCTTCCATGCTGAAATTCTCTCTCTCTCTTCCAAAAGTTCAAAGTGGTACTCACTAATTTGATGGTGGTACTCAATAATTATCTAAAATTGGTACTTCCTTTGTCTTTACACCATGTCCTTGAGTAGCAGGGAAAGCTACTAGATCTTTAACTAGTCTGGTAATCTTATTTGTATTGAATTTCATCTCCTAGTATATTGTTGTTTTCTAGCAGCTGTATTCAAGTCATTGATATGTTTTAAACTTAGTTCTCAGAAACATGTTTTCTGGACAAAGGTTCTTACCTGTATAGAACACTTTATATGCAGGACTGAATAGAAGGAGTGAAGAATTAGTTTTTAAAGGTTTATCCTAGTAATTTAATGTTCGAAAGGAGGAAGCAAAAATGAAACTAATTTCTTCATTCTATATTGTATTAAATTCTATTCCAAGTACTCTCACTGTAAGATCTCCTGAAGTTGACTCTCCATAAATCAGCTTGCTCATACAATGAGAATGACACCATGCAGCCAACTCCATTATCTGACTTCTTTGCTACCTTTGTGTATAACAGATGACTGTAAATGCTTGGGTCCAGCACTTTTTACTAAAACATACCATTAATAAAGTGTTAGAGAATTCCCAAGACAGGATTTGTGAAATGCTCTGTGATTAGATATAAATAATTCCTTTATAGGCAATTCAATATATTTGTTTCAAAAAAAATGAATCCTCATCCCAAATATATTTCACAAAATATAATTTTCTACTCTCTAACAGTTTAAGTATATATTCATCTGTAACCAAGTGAATAAGTATTACTATAATATTATAGATAAAGAATACAGATTAAATAAATTTTAAAATAACATATGTATAGCACAGAGAACTGTATTTAATATCCTATGGTAAACCATAATGGAAAAGAATATATAAAAAAAGAAAGTGTATATGTATACACATTATAACTGAGTTATATATATATATATGTATAACTGAGTTACTTTGCTGTACAGCAGAAATTAACACATGGCAAATAAACAATACTTCAATTAAAAAACAAACAAAAAAATAAAATAACATGTAAACGTCAGTCATATCATCTCAATTTTTCCTAAACTATTTGAAATAGACAGAGGTATGACTAACTTCACTTTCAAGAAAACAGACTCTAAAGTTCAGGTTGATTAATCTGCCAAAAGTCACATAGCTAGATTAGATGCTTCCAGCAAGACACCCCAAGGTTATTGCCAAAATTTTGATTACCTATTATGTAAAAGTGATTATGTGCCAAATTCATGTATATGCTTGTGAGCATGCCTATGTTGGGGGGAGGAAATTTCAGGTTTTGTGGGGAAGTTGTGCTGGAAAGACCAGGTACAGACAGGAGCAAATGCTCACCCATTTCCTTTCTAAAGCATTAGTTTGTGATCATATACTTCTTGATTTGCTGCATGTAGGGAATTACAATATACTCGAATGGTATCCACAATGCATTCAATTTCTTAAACAACTCTCCTATACCAGGTACATTATGTATGTAGACTACTACAGCCTTTAAAGGGTAAAGACTGTTCCTTATTTATCCTGGTCTTTTTAGCCCACAGAAAAGACACCTAGAATATATTAGATGTTTAATGAATGAATCTGTAAAACTTTCTCTAATATTTACAGCAAACCTACAAATTAGGTATCGTTTTCATTTAGCTCTTAAGAAAGTGATTGATAAGGCTTGAATTAAAAGCCCATGCTCTTCCCATTAAACTAAGCTGAGGCCATAGATCTGGAGATATTTTGGAATCTTTTTTCAAACCTATGGTTTTCACCCCAAATAAATGCTTTTTGTCAGCTAATTAATTGCATTCTCTGTTTACGGGCATATACAAGCCTCTGTTATTCAAAGCCACGGGGAGCCAAAGGAGGAGGCATTTTGCTATGTTTTCATTAAGTTTTTTTTGCAAGGCAAAAGAGTTCTGTACGCTTTCATTAAGGCCCTTATTTGAAATAACCCAGATTCAAGGAGATATTTTACACAATAAGGCAGGCATTTGGGTCTAATATGATCTAAGAGTTTTGTGAAAGTAGGCCAGGCCTGAACATTCTCTCTGTCTTCTTACATAAAGAAAGCCTTTCTTTCTGAGACAAAACCAGAAAGAACATCATTTTAGAAGGAAAAAAATAGATTTTTCTGATTGATCTTCAGTGTTTTTGGCATTTTTTGTCCTTTTGGTACATGATTCTTAGCATTCATTTTGCTGTGACTGAAAATAACCGGAGCTCTTTAAAAAAAAACTTTTAATTAAAGCCTCCCATCCATTATCTTGTATGAGACCTAAAAAAAAAAAACACCAAAAACCCAAAAATCTTCACACACACACAAAAAAAATCCACTGTTAGAGAATAAAAAATGAAAACCTAAAAGGACATTACATTTTAAATATTTGCAGTTATGAAATACCCCTCAGATGTGTCAGGAAAACAAATCCTAAAATGAGTGAAATCAGAGAGCTGGTATGATATAACAAGAGGGCATTAATGTTCTTTTCCAGAGAAGCGTCAAGTTTAAGGAGACAAGGCTAGCTTCCTGAGTTCACAAGGCATTGACTAGACCTCCCATCTAAACTTCTTGACCTTTGATCTAAAATCAGGAAAATTACCTACCCAGGAGAAGTGATGGGTCTACACATATTCTCTTTTTACAGAGAAACCTTAGCATCGTCATGTAATGATTTTAGAAAATAAAATCAGGTAATAGTATAATGTTAGGGAAACTAGAAGTTCTTGTGAAGAAAAAAAAAGTTTGTCTCTGCAAGAGTGAAGCTACCGATCCACTGTAGAATAATCCCCAGTTTCTCACAGGAGCGGATGGTGATCAGGCAGTCAGGTAACCTCTGAATAAACCTGAGAAAACCACCTGAATGAGGGTTAAATAGATTATGAGAGTCATATGTTTCCATTGGCCCACTAGGTTACTTACATCATTTTGCTTTCTTTGTGCTTAGATTAATTCTACCACTCTTAACATACAGTACTTTTGATCCTCCTCTCAGTTTTAACCAATTCTCCAGGTTTTCACTTACTACTAATGCAATATTTGTTCCATTCTATAAAACCATTCCTCAATTCCTCAATACAATTTTTGCAGCAATCACTTTGTCTTCCTTGTCCTTAACTGCCATGCTAAACAAAAGAGCGCACTATAATTCTACCTCAGTTTTGTATTCTCAGCCCACTTGGACTGTGTGTGTATATATTTGCCACTCCAGTTCCCCTCTTCATCAGTCTTACCTGCTTTGCCCCAAGAAGAACACTCGCTTGCACTTCATCACCTGGGTGTCCTTACCTTATATGACTTCTGTGAGGTTTTAGAAATGAAGAGCCAGCAGGAGATGTGAGGGTAGGAGGAGAGAGGCTGGGCTATTTTTTGCCTTCTTTGACTCCATCCTCTCTGTCAGCTACTTTTGCAGTGGTTGTGCCTCGGTACAAAGGCTACCACTCCTGTCTGCGATCTCCTGTACCGTGGCTGTATATCTTGCTGGGTTCTGGCAATAGCTTCCTTCCCCATGCTTCATTAGACCCAGGGTGGGAATGGCTTTTTGTTGTGGCTGGTCCTTAATACGCATCACCTTTCCTTGTTAGTTCCTTTAACCTTCCCCACCTTGTAAATGGTCATTAAATTCTTTTAAACTACCCCTTTGAATGTGTTACCTGCTTCCCACTAGGGCTTCGCGGGACATCCCCTGTTGCATATAAAGTCAGACAGTAATCCAGGGTTTGTTTTGTTTTGTTTGTTTGCTTTTTCTCTATAGGGAGACATTCTCCCAATTCCATCTATGAAACGGTCCCCTTTGATTTGTGGTGCCACTTTGAGTTCCCATATATTCCTGGGTCTATCTCTATGCTTTGTATTCTATGTCATTGTTCCTTTCATCTTGCACAAGTACCAGACTCTTTTGTCTTTATGTTTTAACACCTTGCAGGGTAACCTCACCCTTGTTTCAGTCAGGATAGATTAGATTCTGCTGTAGTAAGAAACACTACCAAAAGAGATTATCATACTAAGTGAAGTAAGTCCGAGGAAGACAAATATCACATAATATCACTTACATGTGGAATCTAAAAAAAAAAAATGATACAAATGAACTTATTTACAAAACAGAAAAAAACTCACAGACATAGAAAACAAACTTATGGTTACCAAAGAGGAAAGGGGTGGGGGAAGGGATAAATTAGGAGTTTGGGATTAACAGATACACACTACTATATATAAAATAGATAACCAACAAGGATGTACTGTATAGCACAGGGAACTATATTCAATATCTTGTGATAACCTATAATGGAAAAGAATCTGAAAAAGCATATATATATGTTCATATATTCAATTTGCTGTACACCTGAAACTAAAACACTGTAAATCAACAATACGTCAATAAAAAAAGTTAAGTTAAAAAAACTGAAAGATTTTATTCTCTCTCACTGTACACATCCAATAAAGGTTGGCAGGGTCTCTGCTCTTTTTAGTCACACCATCTCAGGCTGATGGGGAGTCACAATTTTCCCCCTTGCTGACTGCCATGTCTGGAGGAAAAGAGAACTCTACAAGTCTCACACCAGCAGTGAAATGATCAGTCCAAAAATGGCACACATATTGACCATCCATGACTCATTGGCTAGAACCAGTCAAAGGGCCAACTGTGCCACAAAGGAGCCAAACAGTCTGGGAGTCAGAGAAACAGAAATAATTAGTGAGCAACACTAATGAACACCATAAATTTCTTTGCTCCTTTTCAAAATTGACTTGGATGTTGAAAGTTCTCTATTATTTCATATGAATGTTCGAATAATTATATTGAGTTCCTCGAAAATATCTAGCTGGTAATTTAATCAGAATTTTATTAGATTTATATTTTTATATTTAAATTGTTTCACTACAAAGCACGGAATGATTCTACATTTATTCAGATTTCCTTTTATGCCCTTTAATAGAGTCCAAATGTTGTCATGGATATCTTGGTTATTTTACAAGTTAAACCTAAGATACTGTTTAGTTTTGATATTATGAGTGATATTATTATTTTTGTTGCTTTGTTGCTATTGTGTATTTATGATTAATTATTGGTGATCTAGAGTAATTCTTATTAGTTCTAACACTTATCTGTTGATTCCATCAGATTTTCTGCATACATATTCAAATTGTATACAAATAATTTATTTTATTCTTTCCCTTCCAATCACTGTACCTCTTACTCCATTTTCTTTCCCTATATATTAACCGAGACCAATGCTATGTTAAATATTAATAGTAGACATCCTTGTCAATCCTGATCTTAAAAGGCATGTGCCAAAATTTCACCTATAAGTAAAATAATTTTTAATATACTCTTTACAAAATTAAGGAAAGGCCTTACCTTTCTTAATTTGCTAGGAACTGTCATCAAAAACAGATGTTTAATGTAAATCAAATGATTTTTCTTCATCCATATAGTTTAATTTATTATATTAGTGAATATATTAAAATTATGTATCAATCTGTCATAAATATAGTTTTCTAATTTACATTATTATAAACAAAGCTAAAATAAACTTTTTTTTTTTTAATTTTTTTATAGACTTTTACTTTTTTTTTTTTAAAGTATTTATTTATTTATTTATGGCTGTGTTGGGTCTTCGTTTCTGTGCGAGGGCTTTCTCTAGTTGTGGCAAGCGGGGGCCACTCTTCATCGCGGTGCGCGGGCCTCTCACAATCGCTGCCCCTCTTGTTGCGGAGCACAGGCTCCAGAGGCGCAGGCTCAGCAGTTGTGGATCACGGGCCCAGCTGCTCCGTGGCACGTGGGATCTTCCCAGACCAGGGCTCGAACCCGTGTCCCCTGCATTGGCAGGCAAACTCTCAACCACTGCGCCACCAGGGAAGCCCTAAAATAAACATTTTTTACACAACTCTTCCCACATGGATAAAAGAATTTAGCTAGGATATAGTAGAATATTTAGGATATGTTGGAATCATTAGCCAATGATTATTCAAACATGATGCAAATTTTCAAATTTAGTTGTTACTGTCAAATTAGTCTCAAAACTGTTTATACTAACATTTTATGTACTGCTTTTCTATCAGCAGTATAATAATTTTGTCACACTTCTGCAAATCCTGAATTTTTTTAAGGAGTTTTAGACAAATAATATATATATATACACATATGCACACATACTGAATCTTGATCCATTTCTTTTATATGCATAACAAATATCTACTTTCAGTCTTCATATTGTTTTTGTTTATGTTGTAATTTTTTGAACAAAAGTTTTATTTTAATTGTAATGTGGTCAAATTTGTTAGTCTTTTACACTACAGTTTTGGTTTTGTGTTTAAATAGTTTTGTTGTTTTGTTTGTTTTTTAACAGTTCTTTCATATTTTGCCATTAGGAAGAAAGTCTCTATTTTCTTCTAAAAGTTTTTCACTTTAGATACTCAAACCATCCTCAGTTACTCTTTATTGCTTTTTTACAGTGTGAGGTAGTAGGAATTTATTTTTCTTTGCAGGCAGCCAAATTTCCTTTAATCATTTCTTTATCTGCAATGCAATTTTTGTTATAAATTAAGGTTTCATATACATGAAAATATTTTCTGGTCCATCTGCTCTGTTTCATTGTTCTACTAGATAATACATGTGCTGTACCACAGCATTTTGTATACTATAACCCTAATTAATCTTGGTAACTAGGAATAACCCTACTTTATCATTTTTATTCAAAATTTCTTAGCCTTTACTTCCTTTATATAAATTTCAGGATCAGCTTTCAAAATTCCACTATAAACTTTTAGTTATTTAATTGAACTTTCATGGTATTCTCATATTAAGTGGGAAACAATTGCAATCTTTATGATATTAATCTTTATGACATGCTCTATATGCCTATTCATTCACGCCTTCTTTTTGGAATTTCAACAGTATTTTGCAATTTTCTCATAAAAGTGTGAGTATTTTGTTAGATTTATCCTGGAATCTTAGACTTTATCTCTACTGTGAAGAGTTTCTCTTTTTAAATAATGTTTTTGAAGCGGTCATTATAGGTGACATAAGAAGGCCATTATTTCCTGCCTTGATTTTTCTATTTTTTCTGACTCTGATACCATTTCACCAGCTTTATTTTGAATAATAATTGGGTGATGTATATATTTTCACTTCTTTTTTTTCAACTCATCTGTGAGACTTTTACTTTAGGTAGATTTTCTGTAAATAGCAGGCAGCTAGATGTGCTTAACTACTTGGATGAAATGTCTCTTTCATTAGGTGATTTTAATACATCAACAAGTTAGAAGTAATTTGGAATTAATTTTACTTTCTGTTTAAATCCTTTTCTTTAAAACTGCACTTTTCTCTATTGTTTTCCTTCTGCCTCCTTAAGGAAAGCTTTCATCTGTAAGTAACAGAAAAACTTACTTAGAATGATTAAACAAATAGGGATTCATTTTCTTAATATAAAAGAAATCCAGAGATAGGCACAGGTTTGTCATTTCAGTAATGAGGCAGGCACCCAAGTTCTTTCTTTCTTTCTACTGTGTCATTTTTAGTACTTGTTTTTTTGCCCTTTTTGTCTAATGGTTGCAAGATGCATGCTACATATCCAGGCATCACGTCTACCTTCCAGACACAATAATATGACTCAGAGAGAAAAGGATTTTACATCACAGGGTTCTCGCAAAAATCAAATGAGCTAACACAGTGCTCAGCATATTTAAGCCTCTTGACAGATGTAAGTTATTTACATTTCCTCTTTACTATAATGGAAATCATTTCTTATTATGCAATTTTTATAAACCCCAAATCATTTTGGACCCCAAGTCCAGGCAGTATATTTGTACCCTATCCTTCTGGCAGGAACTTCACACTGATACCTCCAGAGTGTACAAATCACTAATTGGCTTAGGTGAACAGTGCCTCCTGGAACTGGGTTTTGCTCATCTTACATACATGAGCAGCACTGACCTCAGGCTTCCTAGTAAATGAAACATGACAGATCATTGATACTCCTGATAAATACAAAACACAATTACTATTAAAGTTGAAATTATTAAGTAGAGAATTTAGTAACCTACCTTCAAAGAACAAAAAATAGAACGTTCTATGGACTAATTGCTACTGCTTGCCACCACCTTTGAAAACCTGCTACCAATTTCACTATTTCTGATTGACTGAAGCTAAGCCCTTTTCTAATCAAAAATAGCTATCATTTCCCCAAGTGCTTCAACAGCAAAATAAAAGCCTCCTTATATTCTCTCTATACTCAGTTTACCCAGTGATACTCTGAATAAGTAGTTAATATTAGCTCTCTTTTAAGTCCTCATAAGTCAATCGTTTTCCTCAAATGAGAAAGATAGTATCTGGTACAAAAGCACTTGGCATTATTATCCTCCAAATTAGTAAATCAGACTTTCTTTGGTTTCTTTTTTAAAGGTTGAAATTATAGGAAATGGATGAACCATAATTTTAGATTGGCCAAAGTATACTGAGAATATACTACTAGGCATTGCAAAGATCGGTATGTAACTTTAGCTCACAGTAAAATAATCCTTGAAATCAGACTCACATAAAAATGCTTCATCAATAGTGGATTGGCATGAGTGAGTTTTCTGAAAAAGAAGAGTAAATTATTTTTAAATAATCAAAACACCAATAAATATTTTAAAAATTAAATAATCAGCGCTTTTGAAAAGAAAGGCAATGACCTAATTTTTAATTGAAATTTACCCAAATAATATTATCTTTTTAAAAATAAATTTATTTATTTTATTTTTATTTATTTTTGGCTGCATTGGGTCTTTGTTGCTGCACGTGGGTTTTCTCTAGTTGCAGCGAGTGGGGGCTACTCTTTGTTGCAGTGCACGGGTTTCTTATTGAGGTGGCCTCTCTTGTTGTGGAGCAGGGTTTCAGTAGTTGTGGCATATGGGCTCAGTAGTTGCAGCTCGCGGGCTCTAGAGCTCAGGCTCAGTAGTTGTGGCGCACAAGATTAGCTGCTCCGTGGCATGTGAGATCTTCCCAGACCAGGCCTCGAACCCATGTCACCTGCATTGGCAGGCGGATTCTTAACCACTGCGCCACCAGGGAAGCCCGTATCCCAATAATATCATCTTCTTAAGGTAAGATGAAGATCATGCTCCTAAACATTTTAGTATAAGTTAATCATTTTTGTTATATTATGATTTATAATCTTGTTTTAATATAAAGGAATTGCTGTATCTATGACTGCATAACTCTCATCCTGCAAAACAACAGCTTTTTTTAAAACTGAAATATAAGTTGATTTACAATATTGTCTTAGTTTCAGGTGTACAGCAAAGTGATTCAGTTATACATGTATATATTTTTTCACATTATTTTTCACTATAGGTTATTACAAGATATTGGATATAGTTCCCCATGTTGTACAGTAAATCCTTTTTGCTTATCTATTTTATATATAGTAGTGTGTATATGATAATCCCAACCTACTAATTTATCCCTCCCCCCCTCCCTTTCCCCCTTGGTAGCCATAAATTAGTTTTCTATGTCTGAGTCTGTTTCTGTTTTATATATAGATTCATTTGTATTATTTTTTAGATTCCACATGTGATATATAATGTTTGTCTTTCCCTGTCTGACTTAGTATGATATTCTCTAGGTCCATCCATATTGCTGCAAATGGCAATATTTCATTCTTCTTTGTGGCTGAGCAATATTCCATAGTGTGTGTGTGTGTGTGTGTGTGTGTATCACATCTTTTTAAAGCAATCATCTGTCGATGGACATTTAAGCTGCTTCCATGTCTTGGCTATTATAAATAATGCTGCTATGAACATTAGGGTGCATGTATCTTTTTGAATTACAGTTTTCATCATTCTCAAATATGTGCCCAGGAGTGGGATTGCTGGATCATATGGTAACTCTATTTTTAGTTTTTTAAGGAACCTCCATACTGTTGTCCATAGTGGCTGCATCAATTTACATTCCCACCTACAGTGCGGGAGGGTTCCCTTGTCTCCACACCCTCTCCAGCATTTACTATTTGTACACTTTTTGATGGTGGTCATTCTGTCTCGTGTGAGGGGATACCTCATAGTAGTTCTGATTTGCATTTCTCTAACAATTAGTGATGTTAAATGTGCCTGTTGGCCACTTGTATGTCTTCTTTAGAGAAAGGTCTATTTAGGTCTTCTGTCCATTTTTTGATTGGGTTAAAACAGCACCTTGTTTACAATAAAATAATTTGTTTTATTATTATTATTATTATTTTATTTTTTTAAATCATAGGGACTGGCTATGTCAGTTTTAAGAGGACTGATAATGCAGTGCATCCAAGACTGTAAATCTATTGTGGTGATATATGTTTAGCCAGAAGAAGTCGAAATAAAAAAGAGAGTAAAATGTTGAATTTCTGGAAATAGTCCCCACGCCACATCTGAAAATGATACGCTAAATGAATTATCCATTAATACTTGATGAACTTTGAAACTTTTTTCATGTTATTATAGAATATCAAAACACATTTCAGAAACTTATTCTAGCCCCCTGTTCTCTATTTCATTCCAAGCAAAACTCTTCTACCGTTTCTATGTAATAAGTAGTTACCATAATTATTTTTATTATTATTCTTATTAGTTACATTCTTTACCTTTTTAAAAAAATTCCCCTTAATACTTAGTAGAAAATTTTCTAGCATCTATTTAAGAAGTTTTTGTGTGCGTGTGTGTTTGTTTTGCCATATCCCTGACTGCTCCATTCAGATTCATGGATTTCAGTACATTTTTGAAAGTACACACAGATATATTCTAACGTAAATCTCTTATTTTATCTTTCTAGTATCCCTTGTCTTCTTCTACCACTACACTGGGAATGTCTGCCCCCAAATCCAAATGGGTCTGTTAGGTTGTAAACCACTATATTTCATTTTCTTTGCCACAGTGATTGTTCCAGAGGTGGGCATCTGACCCACGTAGGAAAAAGCAGAGTCCTTCACTGAGGATATTTGAGACATAATTTCTCTTTCATTTCAGTCAAGAGCTTAAAAGTGGGTCCCAGAACAGCTGGGAGCTCTGTCCCCAGCCTCACAGAACAGCCTGAGTACAAGGCTAACTTGCAGAGAAAATTGAGAAAAGAGTTGAGAATCTAGAACAGGCTGGAGGCTGGTATTTCCTGAGGCTATTTCCAGCTATGAACTTCTCAATTATAGCAACCTATAAACATTCTTTTCTTTTAAATTAGTTTGTCATGTTACCTGTCTCTCAACAGTGAAAGATACTGCCTTATATAGGTATAGTTGAGTACATATCATGTTAAAAAATTGCACCCTAGATATAACGAACAAATAAATGTCAAAATTACTCAATATTGTTTTCCAATAATTTAAAATACTTTAGGTAGGTTTAATGGAGTATAAATAATACATAGTAAGCACTCATGTAATGACAGGCCAGCTTAAGAAATAAAACAAATTCAGATGAAGCCAATTATGGAACCCTTCCCCAACTGCATCCTTCTCCCACATCCCCAAAGTAATCATTATTAATTTGATGATTATATTTTAATACTATTACTATGTATATATGTATCATCTAAGCACTTCCCACTACACTGGACCCTAAACCTGGTCTGAGACATCATCATCTGTTCCCTGGATAACTGCAATAAATACCCATCAGTTCTTCCTTCTTTTGCTTTTCTTCCCTGCAGAATAGTCTCCAAAGTGTAGTTGGGATGAACCTTTTAAAACTTAAGTCAGACTGTTGCATTCCTTGGCTCAAAACCCTCCAACAATATCCCACACCACTTTCAACAGAAGGCAAAGTTCATGCTGTGTTCTCCTAGGCTCCTGTTCCTCCTCTGACCTCCTCACCTCTGCTCTTCCTTGCCACACTAGCCCCCTTTTCACTGGATGTGTGGGGCTCATTTTTCCTTAAAAATATTTTGTTCTGCCTGGACAATTCTCCCCCCAGGTATCCGCATGGCTCTCTCTTTCATCTCCTCCAGTGTTGACACAACTGTCTCTCAGTGAAGCTTTCCCAGAAAACACTATTCCCAACTTTTTTTTTTAACTGCAGGTGCCCAGAATTGAGCTGCTCACACTCCTCAATTCACAGCCCACAAGCACTCAATCAGCATTGTCTCTGCCAGGTTCCTTCTTTGTTTGGTATTTAATTATCTTTATAGTTGTCCCTTTCATCCCAATAACTTCAACTCATCACCCTCCCAACCACAGCCACCCAATCTTGTGTATTTACTACAATCCTTTCAATCCAACTTCCATATATTTGTTTACATGAATATTTACATAATGATGTAGCTATAAAAAATCTAGCATTACTTTGTATTTATTTATTTTTAATGGAAATAATATTGTGCTATAAATCTCTTTCTTGATTATGACAAATTATATGCCAACAAATTTGACAACCTAGAAGAAATGGACAAGTTTCTAGAAACATACAGCCTAGAAGAGAAATAGAATCTGTAATTAAAAAATTCCCTACAAACAAAAGTCCAGGACCAGAGGGCTTCACAGGTGAATTCTACCAAACAAACAAAGCAGAACTTATATCGATCCTTCTCAAACTCTTCCAAAAAATTGAAGAGGAGGGAACACTCTCAAAGACATTCTATGAAGTCACGATCACCTTGATACCAAAACCAAAAACACCACCAAAAAAGAAAATCATGGGCCAATATCTTTAATGAATATAGATGCAAAAATTCTCAACAAAATATTAGCAAACTGAATTGAACAACACATAAAAAAAAAAAATCATACACCACAACCAAGTGGGATTCATCTTAAGTTCACAAGGATGGCTAAACATACACAAATCAATCAATGTGATACACCACATAAACAAAAGAAAAGCCCAAAACCACATGATCCTCTCAATAGATGCAGAAAAAGCATTTGACAAAATTCAACATCCATTCATGATAAAAACTCTTACCAAAGTGGGTATGGAGGGAACATATCTCAAGATAATAAAAGCTGTTTATGACAAACTCACAGCCAATATAATACTGAATTGTGAAAAGCTGAAAGCCTTCCCGCTAAAATCTGAAACAAGACAAGGATGTCCACTCTCACCTCTTCCACTCAACATAGTATTGGAAGTCCTAGCCACAGCAATCAGACAAGAAAAAGAAATAAAAAGTATCCAAATTAGAAGGGAAGAGGTAAAACTGTCATTTTATGCAGATGATATGATACTATAAAAAGAAAACCCTAAAGACTCCACACAAAAACTACCACAACTTGTAAATGAATTCAGCAAGGTAGCAGGACACAAGATTAACATACAGAAATCAGTTGCATTTCTTTACACCAACAATGAAATATCAGAAAGGGAATGTGAAAAAACAATGCCTTTGAACTTCCCGGGTGGTATTGTGGTTAAGAATCCGCCTGCCAACACAGGGGACATGGGTTCGAGCCCTGGTCCGGGAAGATCCCACATGTCACGGAGCAATTAAGCCCGCATGCTGCAACTACTGAGCCCATGCATCACAACTACTGAAGCCCGCTCGCCTAGAGCCCATGCTCTGCAACAAGAGAAGCCACCGCAATGAGAAGCCCATGCACTGCAACAAAGACTAGCCCCCACTTGCTGCAACTAGAGAAAGCCCACATGCAGCAACAAAGACCCAATGCAGCCAAAAGTAAAATATAAATAAATAAATAAATTTATTCTTTTTTAAATGCCTTTTAAAATCAGACCCCCCAAAATAAAATACTTAGGAATAAGTTCTCTGACATAAATAATATCAATGTTTTCTTAGGTCAGTCTCCCAAGGCAACAGACATAAAAACAAAACTAAACAAGTGGAACCTAATCAAACTTACAAGCTTTTGCACAGCAAAGGAAACCATAAACAAAATGAAAAGACAACCTACAGAATGGGAGAAAATATTTGCAAATGGTGAGACCGACAAGGCCTTAATTTCCAAAATATGCAAACAGCTCATACAACTCAACAACAAAAGAACAAACAATCCAATTGAAAAGTGGGCAGAAGAACTAAAGAGACATTTCTCCAAAGAAGAAATACAGATGGCCAACAGGCACATGAAAAGATACTCAACATCGCTAATTATTAGAGAAATGTAAATCAAAACTACAATGAAGTACCATTTCACATCAGTCAGAATGGTCATCATTTAAAGGTTTACAAATAACAAATGCTGGAGAGGCTGTGGAGAAAAGGGAACCCTCCTACACTGTTGGTGGGAATGTAAGTTGGTGCAGTCCCTGTGGAAAACAGTATGGAGGTTCCTCAGAAAACTAAAAATAGAATTACCATATGATCCAGCAATTCCACTCCTGGGCATATATCCAGATGAAACTCTAATTCAAAAAGAGACATGCACCCCTATGTCCATAGCAGCACTATTCACAATAGCCAAGGTATGGAAACAACCTAAATGTACATCAACAGATGAATGGATAAAGATGTGGTACATATATACAAAGGAATACTACTCAGCCATAAAAAAGAATGAAATAATGCCATTTGCAGCCAACAAGGATAGAACTGGAGATTATCATACTAAGTGAAGTAAGTCAGAAAGAGAAAAACAAATACCGTATGGTATCACTTACATGTGGAATCTAAAATATGACACAAATGAACCTATCTATGAAACAGAAACAGAATCACAGACATAGAGAACAGACTAGTGGCTGCCAAGGGGGAGAGGTTTGGTGAAGAGATGGAGTGGGAAGTTGGGGTTAGCAGCTATAAGCGTTTATATATAGAATGGATAAACAACAATGTCCTACTGTATAGCACAGAGAACTATATTCAGTATCCTATGACAAACCATAATGGAAAAGAATATTAAAAAAGTAGAATGTATATATATGTATAACAATCTCTTTGCTGTTCAGCAGTAATTAACACAACATTGTAAATCAAGTATACTTCAATAAAAAAATCTCTTGCTACTCATTTCCTTCCCACTCAAAGTTATGTTTTTGAAATCTACTGATTTTCTTATATGTAAGTCTAGGTCATTTTTTTCTGACAGCTGCATAGTATTCCTTTACCTGCATATCATGTGATTTATTTATGCATTCTTCAGCAATGTACACATATATTGACTCCAACTTTTCACAGCCACACACACACACACACACATACACACACTACACACAAACTGGAAAGCATTACTTTACTAATGCCTTTGTAAGTCTTTACATACCAAATAATTTATGTTTCATCAGTAGTATTTAATGTTTTATTTTTGCCTTTAGCTTAAGAAAGCAATTATTCTTAATTGTCCTTGAGGAAAAAAAACCCTTCAATGATATAAGCTAAGAAATGCTTCCATGTATCTCTCTAACCCTCCATCTCTTCACCTCAGTCATTTCAGCTCGCAGTCTGGTGAGGAGATAGAACTTAACAAGATCATTACAATACAATGTGGTTAATGCGATGATAGGGGCGCTGAGGGTACAAAGAGAAGACTTCCTTAACAGAGCCAGTGGGAGTGCGTGCCACAGATAGCTTCTTGGAAGAGGTAAGGTGAGGAGTGGGCCTCAAAGGATGAATAGACGTCTTCCGAGATAAAGCCATTTGAGAAGCGGTGATCATATTAAGAAAACAGCATGAGCAAACGTAAGCAGTTTTGATATAACAGGATATAGAGTGGGGGAGGGAACATGCCAGGAGATAAACTGGAGAGGTAGAAGGAGGGGCTTGTTGTATTAGAACCTTGCTAGAGTCAGGTGGCCAATAGGGGTCCCCAGAAATTTTTTATACTGAAGAGTGACAAAGCCAGATTAGACAGTGCCATCAAAGATGATTTTGAAGATGATGATACTATAGGCGAAGAGAACAATTAGGAAATTAGGAAGTTCTCTGGGTAAGCTGTGATGAAAACCTAAAATTGGGCAGTCACTGGGATGGAAAAGAGAGAAGACATTTAAAAAGTACTTAAGAGGTAAAATCTTCAAGAATTTGGCAATTGCCTAAGTGAGGAAATGAGAAACTGATTGGAAGACTAATGCAACCAAACCTGAACTATAAAATATAGGAAGAGGAAGAGTTTATAGGTTAAGAGCTGTAGTCTTCCATTCTATCTTCTAGCAAAACAAAACAAAACTACACTAAAATCTGATACATTGGGTTGGCCAAAAAGTTCGTTTGGGTTTTCCATAGCATCTTACGAAATATTTTTTGCGTAAATATTCAATTTCACAGGTGTATTACTAGGCTTGATTTATCCTTTAGTCTCTTGGAGTCTTAATGTCTTGATTCAAAAAATATTTATTGTGTGGGTATTTTGTAGAAGTCTCAGTGCTAGACATTGGGAATATCATAAATATTATAATATCTATTGTAGAGGGTTATTGTGAGAATGGAGCTGCCAAATTTTTAAAGATCCCAGCAAAATGTTTAGCAAATAAATGTCAGTTGTAATGTTGCTGTGGTTATTGCCGTTAAGGAGGATGTGTTGGGTTTTTTGAGAGGATAAGTCATCAAGTAGAATGGATAATATGTATATGTATATATATTTATTTATTCAATAGCAACAATGTCACAATAAAACATGTAAGGTAAAGCCCTGTTACTGCTACTTAGTATTTCATACACCAGTGATAGTTGTCTGCGCTTCAGAGGGTTATGTAAATTACAGAAATCACAGTGGTATGTTATTTAATGGATAAGAAGCATCTTCTGTGATAGTCTAAAATTGCATTTGCTTGGTAGAGGAAAATACTCAAATGCAAAAGATGACTTGAGTACATAGCAAAGCATATTTTTAAAATAAAAGATTTAAACAGGCAAATGCTTCTTTTCTGCAATTGTATTGTCGCAAAGCAAATAGCAGAATATATTGATTTTTTTAGAGACTAACAGTCACTTAATAAAGAAGCAGTGTGGACTTTCCTCAGAGTGTATTACCTCTTGTCTGGGTTACTTTCTTATCTGTAGAATTGGTTCCTTTAGGGAAAGTGTTACTTGGTTGAGCAAGGGCTACTTTTGTGAAATGTGCTGTTTTTGTGGGGGGGTTATTTTGTCAGTTCTACTCTTTTTTACTTAAATGTAGGGTTTTTTTTTTTTTCCTGTAGAAAGTTATATAAATTTCCAAATGACTTTCTGGATAAAATAAATCAGAATGTTTCAGTTAGAGAAAGTAACTAATAACCTAAATGGTAGAAAAATGAATTATCTTCAATGAATTTTGCATTTTCCAAAATTCTGAAATTTATTTCTTGCTGGGCATTTAGAAAATTCATTTTGACTTTTGAGTGAAGTGAAAAAAAGGTTAAAACTACTTGGTAGTTTGAATTCTACAGCATTTTTTCCCCAGAGATTTTGTATTTTATTGTTATTGGTTACAGTTAAATTTCTTAAAAGTGAAAAAGCTCCCTGTGTATAGCATTGGTGCTATCAGAATATCTTTAATGAGTATGTTAAACAGAGTACTTAGTTGCAATAACTATTAACAAAAAAGTTTTAAGAGAATGGATATTCATAATCATTTAGGGTAATAATAGGAAATTATTTATTACAAACTGCCACTTTTTTTCTCATACTTGTTAACACTGTTTGATCATTATCCCTCATTTTTTATTTCCTCATATATCAAAAGATTGAATCATTTTACATAATTTTATGACTTCTTTTTCAAAAATCAATTCTCCCTTGGCCCAACTCCTCATTTCCCCAAACCCTTAATAAAATTGCCAAGAAAAATCTGTCAACTCTTTTTATCTGTTTCTCTGGTTCTTTATATTCATATTTCTCAGAATAGTTTTGTGTTGCCTTCATAATTTATTGATATTTAAATTTTGGTAGATGAAGAGTTAGCCTTCCTCCTCCTTGACATATAGTTATGTTACACTCTTGATTAAACTAATGTTTGGAATTTACATTAATGTGACTAATATTGTTCACTTCTGAGACCACTGGGTATTTCATGGAGTTGTTTACTTAAAGATTTCTTTTGTGTTTTATCCTCAAGTTATTAATTACTGTGTTTTACAATTTGCTTTGCTTTCTATGTACCTATTCCTAACTGTTCTCAAAATTTCCAAGAGTACTTAACCCCTCTGAAGACCATTTTTCACTTGGCTAGATACTGACGCCAGTCAATTCCTCTTTTCCTTCCCACACTACCTCACTCGTCATCCTCTTGCAGCTAGAACTCACCATATCTGATCAGATTTTCCCATGTGTTCTCTCTGCCTGCTGCATGACTACTGTCCTTAGAATCTCCTCATTTCACCATTGACGTCCCCTCTTCTTTTCTCTACCCTTCTTGTCTCTTGGCTCCCAAGTTGTGTGTGTGTGGGGGGGGGAGGGGTCAGTGTGTGTTTGAGTGTGGTTTATTCTCTATGTTGGTGGAACATACCCTCAAGTAACTTCCAGATAGGTAGCATGGAGACCTAAAATTTTTTGAGACCTAGACATCCCAAAATGATTTTATTCAACCCTTATACTTAATGGATAGTTTGTGGATAGAATTTTAGTTTATACTCTCTCCCACTTGGAATTTCAAGGGCATTACCCATGACCCTCTTTTAAGTGTCCATTATTGCTGTTGAGACATCGTATGGATTCTTAACCTTCCTTTGTATGTAATGTATTTTAATTAGGTTTATAGGAATATCGGAATCTTCTTTATATCTCTTGCTGTTTTGAGTACAGTAATTTTATGGACATTTTAAATATCAGATAGAACAAGATTTAAAATGGTTTTATAAGCTACATAGTACCTATAATGTAATTGATATTAATCTTAGTTAATTGGCCATAATCATCAACAATGTTATTTTTCTTTCCAATAGTTGCAGCTAGTTTTATACATTTATTTTTCATGCAATAACACTGTAACCATTAATGTAAAACAATCTTGGAAAGTACAACAGGCAAGAGTCAGTTGATATTAGAGTATATATCTGTAGATTTTAACCCACACTGTTTAATTAGTTGACTCTGGGTGAATGGTGTCATTGTTCTATGTCTCTGTTTCCATAACTTTAAAATCAAAATCATTATTCTATATTTATATCCCCTACTGTTTTGTGACAATGAACCGGATAATGTAAAGGCATTTAGAACAAAGTAAAACTATATATCTGTAATATTTATATGTCTTGTTTTGTTAATTTTCTACAACTATGCTAAGAGAATATTCTTAGTTTATGTTCATTCACTACGCTTTGCTATGTTTTAATGTCCTTATCTTGACTCAAAAGCCTCTCTCCCATAAATAAATCAGAGCACCAACTCCCAACGCAAGCAGTTTGGGGACTTCTAGGCAAAGAAGACATTTTCAAAAAATATTAAAAACTGCCATTAGAGATATTAATCCCTGAAAGTCTAAAATATTCTGGGCTTAAATTTAGCAATTGCCAATTCTTTGATGTGTGCTTAAGGCTAAGAAACAGTCAAGATCTATTCCAGAAATTTAATTCATTTAATTCGTTTTTAGTGGTCAATTAATAACCTCCAGTGATGAATCTGGCTCACAGTAAAGACCCAGAATTATTTTTTATTTCAATAATAGACAATTTTTAGGATATGCTTTCAATGTTAAATTCCCAGTGAGTAATCCAGGACTAGAAATCAGTAGCACTGAATTTTAAACTCAGGCCATTTAGTAAAGCATAATAAGGTCTAGAAAAGACATCCTTCATAGAGGGGAGACATTACTATACAAGGGATCACATCAGATATATTCTGGGAAGAAGAGTAGTTTGAAATACTGTAATAAATATATGTATCATCTTTTCAAAACAAACTGGAAAATGTAGGACCTTGAAAACGTCTTTTCTGGTGGAATGCCAAAGGCAGAAAAAGAAACCATTTTAGAAAACATGAGTTTAAAAGTCTTGGGGAAAATCAGGTCAGAAGTATTCACTTACATGATATAGGCAATGACTGGGACAATGACCGCCAGCATTTACTGACTACGTGCCAGCCACAGTGCCAAGCGCCTTACACTCGTTATTTCCATGAATCCTTGCAACACACTGATAAGGTAAATACTATTGTTATTCTTACTTTTGTAGACTGGGAATCAGAGACTTAGAGAATATGAGTAACTTGTCTAATATCATACATACAAAAATTGTCATGTGCACATTGGCGTATACAGATATACCATGTCTATGAGTAAGAAAATATTTGATGTAACGATGTCAATTCCATCAAAATTATATTAGAATTTTAATATAATGTCAAGAAATATTCATGTGGAACTTCCTTTGCTTCTCAACAAAGAGAGTTTTAAAGTTTTTAAAAATTATTTTTTAACATCTTCAGTGGAGTATAATTGCTTTACAATGGTGTGTTAGTTTATGCTGTATAACAAAGTGAATCAGCTATACATAAACATATATCCCCATATCTCCTCCCTCTTGCGTCTCCCTCCCACCCTCCCTATCCCACCCCTCTAGGTGGTCACAAAGCACCGAGCTGATCTCCCTGTGCTATGCGGCTGCTTCCCACTAGCTATTTTACATTTGGTAGTGTATATATGTCAGTGCCACTCTCTCACTTCGTCCCAGCTTACCCTTCCCCCTCCCTGTGTCCTCAAGTCCATTCTCTACGTCTGTGTCTTTATTCCTGTCCTGCCCCTAGGTTCTTCAGAACCATATTTTGTTTGTTTTTAGATTTCGTATATATGTGTTATAATATGGTATTTGTTTTTCTCTTTCTGACTTCAGTCTGTATGATAGTCTCTAGGTCCATCCACCTCATTACAAATACCTTAATTTCGTTTCTTTTTATGGCTGAATAATATTCCATTGCATATATGTGCCACATCTTCTTTATCCATTCATCTGTCAATGTCAAGTTGCTTCCATGTACTGGCTATTGTAAATAGAGCTGTGATGAACATTGTGGTACATGACCCTTTTTGAATTATGGTTTTCTCAGGGTATATGCCCAGTAGTGGGATTGCTGGGTCATATGGTAGTCTTATTTTTAGTTTTTTGAGTAACCTCCATACTGTTCTCCATAGTGGCTGTATCAATTTACATTCCCACCAACAGTGCAAGAGGGTTCCCTTTTCTCCACACCCTCTCCAGCATTTATTGTTTGTAGATTTTTTTGATGATGGCCATTCTGACCGGTGTGAGGTGATATCTCATTGTAGTTTTGATTTGCATTTCTCTAATGATTAGCGATGTTGAGCATTCTTTCATGTGTTTTTTGGCAATCTGTATATCTTCTTTGGTGAAATGTCTCTTTAGATCTTCTGCCCATTTTTGGATTGGGTTGTTTGTTTTTTGATATTGAGCTGCATGAGCTGCTTGTAAATTTTGAAGATTAATCCTTTGTCAGTTGCCTCATTTGCAAATATTTTCTCCCATTCTGAGGGTTGTCTTTTCATCTTGTTTATGGTTTCCTTTATTGTGCAAAAGCTTTTAAGTTTTATTAGGTCCCATTTGTTTGTTTTTGTTTTTATTTCCATTTCTCTATGAGGTGGGTCAAAAACGATGTTGCTGTGATTTATGTCATAGAGTGTTCTGCCTATGTTTTCCTCTAAGAGTTTTATAGTGTCTGGCCTTACTAAAGTTTTTTTTTTTAATATTAAAAAAAAATGGGTAAAAACAGTCTAATTTAGAAAAAACTGAAAATAAAGTCAGAATAACAATGAGACTGGCACTGACAGATACAAATAGACTGAAAGGTCAACGAAATATTCCATAAAGTTCATTACCAGCCATGAATATTCTTGAAAATTTTGAGTATGATTGATATGGTATTTCATATTAGTGAGGAAAGGAAAGCTTATTCAACAAATGTTTCCAGGAACATTTCTTGACTATTACCTCATCACATGGAATAAGCAAAATTTATTTAAAGAATTCAATATTACCTTTCACACCACAAAAGAGCTAGAAGAAAATAGAAATCATTATGTACCTAATATCTTCTGTGTGTGTAAAGAATATCTAAACAAATGATTAAAGAAGAAATGATAAATAAAATTACTTATAAATTTGATCCCTCATATTTTTGTATTTAAGTTTAGGGATAAAAGTCAGGGATTTAATTTGTCATTTTAAAAGGACTGGATGCAACCCTTTGTTAACATGTTATGTTACTCACACCCTGGACTGAACAAACGCCCTCTGCACTGTTCATTCTTCTCAGTAACTTCAACAACTTCTAACTCCTGGGAGGCAGCACCGTGCTGGTTAAAAGTATGGACTTTAGTATCAGACACAACTGGGTTTGGGTCTTGACTTTGCCCCTAATGGCACTAAAATCCTCTGATTTTCAATCTCCCTGTATGACTTGCAGGGGGAAAAAAGTCTATTAGATGTTACTGAGATTTTTCTTGTATTGGTGGTTGCAGCTTGGAAGAGATAATGCTCCTCTCTGCTCCTGGTTCATGTTAAGTGCCCCACAAATGTTACTACCTCATGACTCTGCATAATTGAGACCTATATCCTGAACTCTAGATTCACAGTCCAACTATATAATATGCATTGTTTCTACTTGGATAGCCTATATTTACTTCAATCCTTGAAAAGTCCTAAGAGGGGATTTGAATAAAAAAGAGGTCTACCTTTGCTCTTCCATAGAAAATTCAATATTGTTAAGCATTGATACTGTCTAAATTCCTCATTAACATTTAATAGCTTCGCACTTCCACAGAAGCATTGAACTCCCTTGTCTGATCTAACTTTGTACAAGTTAGATCCAATTTCTCTGCTCTCCCCAGCAGGCTTTGCTCCAGTTGCACTGAATTACCTTTCCCCTACATACCCCTAATCCTTTCTTCCATTTGTATCTTTCCTCAGATTGTTCCCTCAGTCTGGAATTTGCCTCTCCCATTGCCACATGTTTAGAGTTTGTCCACCTTCCAAAGCAGTCACCACCTGTTACCTCTCTCACAAAACCATGCCCCCTGACTCCTACAGATTTGGCAATGCTTTCAAATCCCAAAGCACATAATTTGCTCTCTCACTTATGAATTTTCATCCTAATTCTTCCTTGCATTGCTGTTATTAAAGGTGATAAAATAGTTAACAAGGGGTATGGCACAGTCTCCAACCAATGCCATTGCTCAATGACTGTACACACTGGTTAAGCATGCATGCCTACTGGTTGATGACGAGACAGGACCACACTAGATCGTAAGCTCCCTCAGATCCGCGTATACATTAAATTGACCTCTATAGCATCCAAATTTTTTAACACAATGTCTTGCACATAATAGACATACTCATATTGATCACTAAGCAACTTAAAAAATATAAAAAAGAAAACGATGTATCAGTCAAATTAGGGCAACAAGCTCACAAACAACGAAACATATTCAGTCGATGGAAAACAATTTTACAATATAATGTGCATGGTGGTTTGTTTTTAAAGACAATATGTGTAGGACAAATAATCAAATGACACAAAAGAATCCACTAATCACATTGTTTTTGACAATATCCTGACCTCAAAATTGAGGTAAAAATCAGATAACATCACAATTCCTTGTTAATTTTAACAACACATCTACAATATAAATAGGTTGTCAATAAATTTTATCTATTGTCAGCTTTAGTAAAACGGAACAAAATACAGATACTTTTTAAGTTAAAAATTAACTCCTTGAAAGATCATTCTTGACCTCGGTAAAATGAAGAGAATTAGGAAACTTCCAAAATGATAAAAGGGGAAGTGATAGAAGACACAAAAAAGGCATTACGTATTTAATTTGAAAGTTCCTTGGTTTAATTAGAAACAGAGCCTGAAGAAATGGGAATGTCTGGAGTCGTCATGAATTTTTCTTCAGGAACAAGAGTGTTAACTATCATCTGAGTTGTGGGAACTCTGCTGGGAACTCCTGGAGGCCAAGGATTATGCCACATTCCAAACTGCATCCCCAGGGCTAATCCTAGTGCCGTTAGCCACAGCATTTGCTGAGGGACTCTCTGGATGCCCTAGTAACAGTTGCTATTCTGTTCTAGTTGGGGGGTCTTCCAGAATGGTTTTGTATTTTTGCCTTTGCAAGCTAATTTTTAAACAACACAGTTGGACAGGGAAATGAGGAAATTAAATGAGTATTTTACATAGAGCACTTGGATATTCCAATCTACAACCCCCTAGAGAGATAACTATCATTTACTCCATTTTCTTTTCCCTATTTAAAAAGAGAAAATACTTGGAGAAAATACTTTTAAAAACCTTTTTTTGTGTATTTCTCAAAGCAAGACAACAAGATAGAGGACTCCAATCCTGGGGCCTAGATTTTTCTTGGTTTAATTCAGGAAGTCATTTCTGTTGTACACTTGCTTCATGGACTTTGCAAAATATGTCCATTCACCTAACAAGGATTCAAACTAATCACTGTTAGAGCTATGTATGAAATATATACCTATATAAAATAGACTTGAGATGCCAGTTAAAATGAGATTGTTGTGGTTATTATAGATTTCCATTATTTCTACATAAATTGTTATGCTTTTTTTTCTAAAAAAAAAACCCACTTCAAATAATATATTAAATCAAATCTTGCTCTCTACCCTAAACCCCTCCACATCACATCCTTAGGTGATGTGCTTTCACACACTCAAGTATCTGAACACATGTGTGAGTAGACCTTAGCATATTTCTACAGTAGTAGAGGTTTATTTGTTCTGGCCCACTGAAAATTGAAATTGAGTAATTAAATTCAGGCTTCCAAAGATACTTAAGAGAATAAATGATGTATTAGGGTTATTTGTTCTTTAAATGCACGCAGCCAGGCAAATTAAGCTTCATACAAAGTCACAATCCTAATGCCTGCTGCTAAAGCTTGTGAACACCTGGTTTAGAAGAAAAAGTGGGTCAAGTCAGTCACTGTATGTAATATACATGGATGCCCACCAGCAAAGATAACACAATTAGAAATTTTAAAAATGTGGGAAAGAACCAGATCGTCTATTTTGAGGGTATTCGAAGTTTTTAAGGTAAACTGGGAAAACACTTGTCAGACTTGGAAAGTCTAATGGATTTGATCTAAATCTTTATAGGAAGTGGTCTAGCTCTTCCAAGATTTTGTCTTGACTAATATCACTCTTTTGAATGGGATCCAAATGGCTCTCTCTTATATCCACTTCTCATTTAATAATAGCTACAATTTAAAGAACGTTAATCACGCGTCGCACATGGTCCTTACTCGCTCCTTACTTTGTGCACTTACTTAAACTGTGGGCGTTCAACCATTCATTAGTAGAGATAGCCCACAAGACTATTACTATTTTCCACTACAACTTAGGTCAGAATTCCAGAACTTTTGATTGATCTTATATTCTGACCCACTGAATTAATCTCATGCTAGGATTAAAATTTATGTCACTGCTGTACAGAAGATGTATCATTGTTAGAGAAAATGATTAAGAGGATAGTAGATTTTTAAAAATCAGAACCTAGAATAAGTAGACTTGCTCAATAAGTAGAATAAGGACACAGCTATTTAGCATTAAAAAAAAAATCCCAACGTGTTCAACACAAAATTTCAGTCCCACAAAACATTACTTTTTGCATTCTGTACACTATAATTCCAAAACAAGAATAAAAATTTTATGAAAACAGACTGTCTAAAGAAGATTACTTAAAATCTATGATATATGTCTGATTTAAAGTATGACCATCCTAGGGCATATCGTTGTAGATCAATTTCACTTAGAGTGGACCAAGGTGTTCACAAAACAAAGTGCTTAGATGAATAATATGAAAGGTTCAAGATGAAGTGGAATATTGCCATATTTACAATTTCAAGAAAACTGTACTAATCTACAAAGAGACACTATTTTTCTGATGCTATGGTGGAGAATTAAAAGAGGAAAATTCTGGTCAGGAAACTATATGTTTAAAAACAAATTGAACTAACTGTTTTGTCTGTTCTTTGTTTTCCCATGAATTGGCTGTTTATGTTGACTGACAACAAAAGGAAGTGAAAGAAATCCTCTGGATCACTCAAAACTGACAAAATTTACATCATACATATACCTCAAGTCCAACACAAGGTTGAGTCCATATTTCTATGGGGACAAAACAAAATCTTACACTTTAAACTGGTATCTTCTTCTTATCTGCTTAGAACAAATAAATTTCTGTCTGATTCAATAATTTTCTCCCCAACCTGTGCCTATATACTCTTCTTAATGTAAAATTGTTCATAAAGATTTTTTTAAATATCTTTATTGGAATATAATTGCTTTACAATGGTGTGTTAGTTTCTGCTGTACAACAAAGTGAATCAGCTATATGTATACATATATCCCCATATCCCCTCCCTCTTGCGCCTCCCTCCCACCCTCCTTATCCCACCCCTCTAAGTGGACACAAAACACCGAACTGATCTCCCTGTGCTATGCAGCAGCTTCCCACTAGCCATCCATTTTAAATCTGGTAGTGTATATATGTCAATGCTACTCTCTCACTTCGTCCCAGCTTCCCCTTCCCCCACTCCCGTGTCCTCAAGTCCGTCCTCTACGTCTGCGTCTTTATTCCTGCCCTGCCACTAGGTTCATCAGTGCCGTTTTTTTTAGATTCCATATATATGCGTTAGCATATGGCATTTGTTTTTCTCTTTCTGACTTACTTCACTCTGTATGACAGACTCTAGGTCCATCCACCTCATTACAAATAACTCAGTTTTGTTCCTTTTTATGGCTGAGTAATATTCCATTGTATATATGTGCCACATCTTCTTTATCACACTTGTAATAAATGTTTAACATTTACTCTTCTCACTAGATTGTAAGCTCCATGAGGGCAGTCTGTCTTAATCATTGTATGTAGCACAGTACTTGGCACATAGCATTTGCTCAGTAAATATTGTTGTCTGACCATAGTTTAAAAGAAAACTATATTGAAATATTATTTTAGATTTCTTTTTTTTTTAATTTATTTTTTTTTAGATTTCTTTTTAAAATTTACTAACGATATGAAAATTTTATTACATGAAGAGCATAGTGAAAAGGTCTTAATGAAATGATTTATAAAATGAATCTATACCAAGTATTTTGTCTCCTTATTTAGCTATTTCCTTTGATATGATCAGTACCAATTTGTTTTGTGTTTTTGTTATACTATTTCAAAGGAGGGGACTTTCTAGTGCATTAATTGTAAGTGTACACACTACACCCTGTGAAAAATAATACAGAAAAGCAAAGAAAGGTGAAAATGAAAAAGAATTTTTTCATAGATTTTGAAGACTCGACTAAATAAATGGAGAAATTTTGTGTTCCATTTTAAAGCTCCTACAAGTATAATGTATATTTACTTGGTATCTAAGTAAAATTTCTTCACTTGGAACTTTAATCATCACAGTACTTCACGTGGTACTTTTTTGTTTGTTGTTAGACATGGATGCTTTCTGACTCTGGCACGTGGCTAGGCCTAACTGAGATACCCCTCTCTGTTGTATGCTACTGTTCACGTGGGGGCAGGGACCCTGCTGCAGCCAGGGCACTGCTAGCCCACTGGCAGCCTCTCTGAGGCCAGAATATCCCTGTAGCTGGTCCAGGGTATACCTGCTGGATTTTGAAGTACAACTTTCCTATAAAGGTTTAATATTTATTACAGTTTTCTTTTTCGTATTATTAGCAATCTCTTATGTATCTCTTATAGAACTACTCATAACTTCACATAAATGCGTTACTTGTAAATGTGCTTATTGTCAAAATGTCATAAGTAACTCAGTCAAAAATAATTTGTCCAAAATATTGCTGCCAAAAGGGCATGACTCACATTACATTACATATTCCATATGGTTCCCATTCTTAACTCCCACCCCTCTGCTCAGTAACTAATCTGAGATTAACTGTTGATAAGGGTCAGTTCACTAAAATATAAACCCATTGACTCATAAGTTTAAATAAAATATAAAGCAGCCTACGACTGGCTTCTTCTTGGAAAACAAGCATGTTTTGTGTGGGACTGATAGGAAATAAGAAGGCAGCATTAGGATGAACAATTTCTATTCTTTTCAAATGTTAACATCTATACTAAAATAATTTTATTTATAAACTTCAAGGTTAAGAGAATGATGAAGTTAAGTAGCTAAAACTTTTGGGAAAAAGCGCCCATGAATTCCTTCTCTGTATACATGAAGTATAGAGTCAGATGAAAATCAATGGCCATTACCTTAATATAAGATTATATTGTTTATTCATTACTTAAACATTCTTGAAGCAACTTTATGGGCAAGGCTTTCTGCTAAGTGCTGGTACACCAAGATGAATAAATCATAGCTCTGGTCTGAGAGTTGTTCAGCCTTATGAAGGAGACAGGCATAGAAATCGGTAAATTTAAGTCAAAGAACAGTGATAACACAATATGAAAATTACGGTGTAAATAGGTACAGATTTTGTGAGTGATAGACAAGTATAGGAGGAGAAAGAGGAAAAACTGAATTCAGGGCATATGTAGTTTGATGCATCTATGGAATTTCCAGGTAAAGTATTGTACCAGCCCTATGCCTGTGTGCCCTTGGATGCATCTTTGGTCTTTCTCTGCCCTGCTTTCAAAAGAGCTGCTCCCTAGCATGTTTTCCAGGCTCCCCTGTTAGTTGGCTTCCAGCTGATTTGACCAGGCCCTGGCAGAGACTGGAGAAGGGGAGGAAGGGAGAAACTGGGATATTTCTCCCCATCCTTGTCTATCTCAATATATATTTCTATCTTTTGTTGTGTCTCTTCCTTACCTCCTGATCCCAGCAGACAGGCTTATCTTGGTTTCAGCTCTCCCTGTCCTCCAGCCTTTAGGGACAGTAGCTTTCTTCTGCTACCTCCCTACCCCCTGCTGTGTTTCTCAGCATCTTCCACGCATATATAATAATTGCCAGTCATAAATGTCCTATTTTTTAAATACATATATTTTTAATATGGTTTTTATTTTCTTGGTTCGGCACAAATGCCTGGTGGACATCTGAGTCTGAATTGCAGTGAGCTTGGATGGCAATCAACATGTAGACAAGAGTTGATGAGTTTATGCAGAAGGAAGATGGGTAAAAGGAATGGTGGATTGAGGATGGGACCGTGGGACCATGGCAACAAGTAGAGGAAGCACAGTCTTTGAATGAGTTCTAAGAAAATTTTTTAGTAGAACCAGAAATATGTGATATCTACTTAAGTCCACTAGGAAACTTAAGCATCACTTAGACCCAGCATTTTTCAGATCAGGTTTCTAAAGATAGAAAGATCAGGTCACCAGTCAAGACAAGATTTGAACCTTAAATCTGGGTTTCCTATTTCCCCATCGAATGTCCATATGGTACCATGCCATTAATCATTATTTTTAATAGCGTGTGATTTGGCATCATTTTCCTGGATTCAATCACTTGCTCTTACCTTGTATGATGTTTGCACTTCAGTTTCTTTTCATGTAAAACCAAGTACCTTCATAGGTAATTGTAAGAATTAAATGAGATAATATGTGAAAAGTAATTGGAATAGTGTTAAGTACTTAGAATAGTTAAAATTCTTGAGAGTGTAAGTTATGATGGATACCAGTGCTATCAGATCTTATCAAAACATTAGTTAAAAATTTTTTTAAACGAAGGATAAGTCATTGTGCATCTTAGAGATACTGATTATGTGTGGAAGAAAAGGATTTTTTTTTCATTTTGTAATACATTTATAATACTATTTAATAAAACAAAGTTTAATTTCAAATTAAGTTTTCACTTTAGAAGTTAGTTCAGTCATTATTTTTTCTATAAAAAGATTTTTACACCATTAGTTTCTTCTTAGTTCCACATTTTTAAGGCTTGCCATTGACTTAAATGAGGTTTCATGATTTTCTATTTGTATAGTATTTTAAACAAAAACATTTTTTTAAATTTCAAGATATTTTTTCCCTGAGAAAGTCTTCAAGTTTCGTTCTGTAATCCTCATTCTTCTTTCCCTTTAAAATTTGTAGTTTCCCAAAGTGCTTAAATGTTAAATATGAATGTTAAATGAAGTGACAAAGTCATTCTAATTTAATAGATCATATGGATAATGGTGACTTATTTCCTAGTGCTTCTGGTATTAGTACTTAGAAATTAACATTCATATTAAAACAAAAACAAAGCAAACAGTATAGCATACAGATACAACCAAAATCCAGTGTATTGTAAACTGTGACTTACCTTCAGTGTCTGCTAGTCCTACGCCTACTCCTGGCTGTTTTATAGTCTCTTGCCCATTCTGCCCCATCTTTCCTCTGTTTAAAAAGGAAATAAAAGTTTATATATTCAATTATAATCCTAAATGCAAATGAGGAGTCCAAGTTTGCAAAAATAGAATGACATCATATATTCAGACCTGCAACAAATTACTTGAATGGCAAATGTTGTACAAACACAATAAATCACAAAATTCAGTGTCCTGTTCATGGACTCATTTATCAAAGACATGACCATCATGAAATCTTCAAATTTTGTTTTAGAATTGGTTTTTTTTTTTTCCTGCCATTTTTAACTCAAGAAGGAGAAGGGTTTTTTATATCTTCACACTTTGTTATGATGAGTTGTATAGATCCTTTGGTGAGAAGGGAAATGTTGAATTGAATAATTTATAAATATAATATTGTAATTACATGGATTATTATTTCTTTCAGATCCATCCTGTATTTTCAGCTGTGTGTAGCACATTGGCTTTTGAAGTCATACAGCTTGGTTTCTACTTCTGGCTTTGCTTCTTTATGCTATACGTCATGTAAGGTAAATCTTTTAATCTGGTGAAGACTATTTCTTCTTTTGTAATTTAAGGATAGTAACATGAGCTGCCATTTGGTTATGGGAAAATCACATGGAAAATGTATGTAAGTGCTTAGCATAGTGTCTGAAACATCATAATATTCAATAAATATAAAGTACTAATAGGTAGATATGTACATAACAGCTTTAGAATTCAGCCAAAGGCTGCAAACCATTTTTAATTTCAGCCTTAAATTTCTTGGAAGGCCAAACAGATGAAGATTTCATTATACTCTGAGCACTGTGGGTTCAGAATATTGATAACGTAAGAGCCAAAAGATTATAGGTCACTTCTTATTTCTTCAGAGAAAAAGCTACATGGCGTACAAAAGATTTGGAAGTTGCCTTTATATGTAGTTATATAAGATGTTCTAAAAAGATGGAATAAAAATGCTTAAGTGTTAGAAATGATGCTTGAACAAAGGAATGTCTTGATACTATACTTGCTAGACAATAATTCAAACATAGCAGTATTTACTAACAATTCATTCTTACTCTTACAAAAATATTTAGTTTGCCCAACCAGATGAAGATGTAACCATACTTATTTCTTAAGACTCCAATTAGATCTTACTTGAAAACTGCTCTAAAGATCCTCTCATCATTCTACTGAAATGCTTCTGCACATAATGAAAGAGGAACTGATGTAAATTCAAAAATCATTTTATCTTGAAAGCCATTACATTGTTCCAAGACGACAATTCTAGGTCAAAGTTTTAAACACAAATTTTTATTAAGTGATTATGTGAAGGATAAAGTGCATGAAGAAATGTTATAAATTATATATATAATTATATATAGTTTGCATCTGAATATATACAAAAAAGTCTTGATTAAGCAATGCACAAAACTTCAATTTGTGTAATTACTTCAACGAGATTCAAGACAAAGAGTTGATAAATTAAAAAAATTAACTTTGTCTGCCAGGATTAGGCATGGAGAAAGCTTAATAACTTAGTAGCAATCTCACCTCTAGCAGTATACTATACAAGCAGAGCGGGCCAAAACACATCTTGTTACTGAGCCAAACTCAATTGAAAGTGAGGATCATTTTAGTAGTGCTAATCGAGTAGATGAGAGTACTGAAAAATTACTATCCTATACTATGCCAAACTTTAACAAAATAAGTATAATTTTTAGTAATTGTAATAAAAAATTTTTTTGATAATTTTTATTTGATCTTGAGGCCTACATTTCACATTTTAATGATGCTATTCAGCTGCAGTATTTGCTTCTAATGAAAACTGATTTTAACATTTGGTATTTAGCCAAAATGTGTATTAGGTGCATTTCTAAGATTACACACAAAACTTGCTGCACTGTGAAGCTAAATGAAGTACAAAGGAAATGTAACTGTGGGTCATAAAGGATGCAGTTTTTCTGAATTCCCAATAAATAACCTTCATCTCAGAACATTCTGACTGCACAGGTTATAATTTATCTTTGTTAAACAATCACCAAATAGTTATTGAACACTTATGCTAGCCCAAGCAAAACTGTGTTAGATACAAAGAGAGATAGAAAAGAACCACCAAATACTGCTTTTTACTTATATCCTGTAATGCTTTAGAAAAGCAAATTTTCTTTGGGCTCATATGGCAAAAAACAAAAGCCTCCTACGCAGTTTTAAAAGCTTTTGATTTACAAGAGAAACAAGAAAATGGGAAAAAGCAAAATTGAAATGTGGTTTGTATGTAAAAAAACCAATCTACTTCCACTTCAGACATTCAGATATTGAGGAAATAATGTATTTTACGCTCTGAAAGTTATAACTTTATCATCAGTGTTAGATTATATATTTTGAAAGGTACAGATAAATTGGAAGGATAGTAAGTGATGTATGGTGCAAAACCTTTACAAATTTATATGATATTCACAGCTTGGAGAGAGAGGAATGTAATGAATTTGTAGAAATTCTCTTCAGTTAAATTGGATCATCAGAGTCTGCGGACTAATGAGATCACACTCCTTTTAGAAATAACTGCCAATAAAAAAAGAACTGATTAAATACAAATAACTCCATTGAATCCACAGCCTAGGTCTCAAAAAAATAGACAGATGATCCAATAATTAGTCAATTTAAGTAGGAAAAATGTAACCCAAAAATCACAAAATAAACACATTTTTCACCTTACAAATCCATTTTCCCCATTATTTTGCTTTTATAAACTTGAGCCATTATCTAAATATTAGAACTATTCTGGGGAACAAAAGGAATGGTTCATAAAAAACCGTGATATTAAAACAATGAGAAATAGAAGTTCCACTCCCAGAGATGGTTTCACTTAACAGAGAAAATGAAAAAGACCCTCTAACAAGGGCCCAGACCAGGGATCTTCAAACTCACTTTGCAAAGGGCCAGACAGTGAATGATCTGAATGGTCCCTGTTGTAATTATACAAGTCTGCCCCTAGAGCACAGACAACATTAGGCAACACATCAGCAAACTGGTATGGCCGTGTTCCAATAAAAGTTAATACATGGACACTGAAATTTCAAATTCATGTAATTATCATGTGTCACAAAATGCTATTCTTCTGGGTTTTGGGGAAACATTTAAAAATGCAAAAGCCATTTTTAGTTCTTCACAGACCTTACAAAACCAGGCAGCAGGCTGGGCTCACCCTGGGCTAGATCCTGGAGTTGCATGGCCCAATGGTGTTTTTGAAAACTTAGAAAACTAGTTACTGGAGAAAGTCAGGAAGTTTAGATTTTGATATTGGAATAGAGATAACATATTTATCTTGGATTTATCTTGGATGCTGCTAGATTTTGCCACCAATATGACTAAACCCATTCTAACACATTTTAAATACAGTCTGCTTTAGTTTTGCATTTTATTTGCAATATGATTTTCTCGAGGCTTAACGTATTATAAATTAACTTTATTCCAAGAGTATCTATTTGGGGACCTATGTACTGCTTGTTATTTGTTCTAGAAAATATGGATCCACTTCAAAACCTTCCATTTTAATGGTAGAGGAATTTATAGTTGAGAAGTCTATATGAGTAGCCCAATGTGCTATTTCAAATGTGATATATGAGTTCTTTAAATATGTTTAAATATCTCCTGATTCAAAATCAATTAATCTATGCATTATGCGATTAAAGCATCCATGCATTACTGCTGCTGAACTTGATTCAGGCATAGCTAAGCTATTATTATTTTAGCAGTTTTTCTATTAAATACAGAATGCACTGATTAGGTAGTCCTGGTGGTGACCAGCATTCATGCTGAGAATTCACTAAATTAATCCAATCTTTCCTGAACAGTCTATTTTCTACATAGGCATAAACAGTTGAAGAGCTTCAGGGACACTGACTCAGACTTGGATAATTATCTAGTTATTTCCTTTTCAGTGTTAAGTAAAGCTTACTCATGAGGCTGTTAACTTTCCAGTGGGGGGAAAAAAAAAACCACCACTTACATCCTTGGAATAGGAAATAGATTAGTGTCCCCTGCAGTGCTGCTGCTTCCTTCACTGTCCACGCTATACCCACTGCCAAAGCTGCTGCCCGAGGAGCCAGTGGACACGGAGCTTTCTGCAGGCCGGTGATTGGTGGGCTTGGCTGCATGGTGTGGGAAGAGTCAACACCACAGTCAATCAATGAACCTCCCATTGATCTCCGAATGCATATTTATATGTTTTCTTCATTTACCTGTGTAAAGAAACAGCTCTAGCAAGAACTCCACATCTCTTAACCTGCCTTTCATTTTCTTTTCCTTAACCAGTAACTCTCAGTGGCAACACTAAAGCCCTTGATTGTTTTTGTTGGATATAAAAGAAAAAAAAAATTAACTTCTAGGAATCAACCATCAGATTTTTAGACTGAGTTAAATAGTATTATTATTACTTGTGATTTCTTTATAGAGTATTGCAATAACGATATGGCAAACAAATAAGAATTGTGGCTATTTCATGGAGAAAGGAATTTAGGAAGACTTGGGTAGATAGAAATGATAGAATATGTGAAAATTGCTTAATTATTTCCCATATTAATAACCAGTAATTTGTTTTTCTCCTGAGAAGTGAAGATGCAAAATAGAATAGGTAATTTCAGGAAATGACTGAAAATCCTGGACTTGTTTGTATGTAGCTCTACCAACTACCTCCAGCAGGTTTTTAAATTTAAAGATATTTGTTTCCCCTTAGGCATGTCCTAGTTTATGACTGGGACTTGTTTTAAATAACCCATGAGTTTGATTTTTTGTATATAAGAATCCATATTCCCATAGAAGAGTTATGAATTTGTGTTATAAATTATGCAGTAAGAGAATGGTAATATTGTTAGCAGAGTTCTAGATTAGAGATTTGGGAGGAAATTCTGTTGCAAAAGGAATGAAAAGAAGGCAAGTGTAGGCGATTGGGATTGACATGTATACACTGATGTGTATAAAATTGATGACTAATAAGAACTTGCAGGATAAAAAAAAAAACAAAAAAACAACTAATACTAAACTTTCTTTGGGTTATTTGTATGGAAATATGTTAACATAAATGTTTCAGACATTACATGAAATTTCTAAAAATCTTATATGTTCTGGTATAATGTTATAAATCATAATTCGTTATTACTTTAAAATGTATACCTCAGAAATAACTAAAAAAAAAAAAGGCAAGTGTTTGCTCTTTTTTTGTGGGAGTGGAGATTCTCTAGGCAAATTTTTGAAATTGTCGTTTGTCTTCTGCCACATGGTCAGAGTTTAAGAGCATGAGGTCTGATCACACGAATCTGGTTTTGAATCCCAACTCCTGCTGAAGTTAACTCTAGGTGGTCTCAGTTTCCTCATTTGAAAATAATGGGGTCAGTAAAGCCCCCCTCATAAGACTGTGATTATGAGGAGTGAGATAAAACAGGAACTCAGTAACTCACTCTTCTTTGTCTTGTGACTTAATTTGCTGTACCCCCAAGCTCTTCTTCAGGGCTTTATTGTCAATGGCTGTTCCTCACTGAACAGCGCACCTAGTCCCGGACAATGAATTCATCTTGATTCTCTTCTAATTTTAGGTGTATTCTAGGCTGCAAAGTACTTAAGAGTCTCTCTCCTCCATAAATACTCTCCTCCTGTTCACTCAGGAGTTTCTCAAGCAGTTGGATAGATCCACACAACTGGGTAAAGAGTTGATAATCATTTAATGATTCTAAATTATCAATATTTTTCTTAAGGAAATGTATAAAAACACAATGACAATCCGGTGGAGTTTTAACCAATATACCCAAATAAAGTGAAAAGCGTAGATACTGTGAGGGAAATCATCTGAGGGGAGGAAACTCTCCATCAGATTAGCCAGGATCAAGTCTTGCAAAGGCTTTAGCTTTTCCTCACTTCTTCCCTTCTATTTCTGAACTAGCAGTTTCTCTAAAGCCACCAGAAATTTTCATACTATCTATTCCAGTGATAGTAGGATTCCTTTCCCAGAATAGAGAAGGAAGAAATGTTTGATAATTTGTTATATATCAGGTATCTATAAATTGGGAATAGCTAGTTAGAAAAGGGTCTGAATCCTGTTAAATAGCCAGTCACCAGTGAATTAAGAGTAACTCATAGGACTAGATTTCCAGGAAAAGAATAATAGTCATAATGTTTGTTTAATATTTTCTTCAACTTATGTAGAAGAAACCCAGCTGACGTATTTAGTGTTAAAGATCTTTTAAAAGGATAAGTTAAAAAATGTAAAGGTAATATGACTGATATAAAATTATGAACATTATAAAGAAGATTAAACTGTATAACCAACCACATAATGAGTCAGATAAGTCAACTGATTGTAAACAAGGAAAAGCTATCATACCTTTTGATTGTCATTATATAATCCAACCTACTAGATTGTTAATAATTTTTAGTATGATATTGAATGTAAAAATTTAATTTCATCAACTGAAAAATCTCAATTTACCATTTTCAAAGACAAACCTTAATTAACAGACATTAATTTTAAAATCAATTTATGTTTACTAATTTAAAACTTTTTTTTATCCCAGAGCAATCTTACAATATATCAAAATATGCACATTATAGAAATGATGTCTTCTTATTTACATATCAAAATATCCAATCTTTTCTTTTGCAAACTTTGATTTTACCTGATGCAATTTCTAGTTCTATTCCTCTTCTGGGAAATTTGAGAAATGTGAACAGAATGTAAAACAATATAATAATAGAAAAGGAACAAGGATAGAAATAAATTTAAGGAAAGCCAGTTTTGTCATACTGCCTAGGTGAATAGAAATTTCATTTGGAAAACCTGTGCAAGTGTTGTCAATATTTTAAATGCAAACAAGTAATAGTTTATAAGAAATATTACAAGAAAGAAAACTAAATATAGGGAACATATACATATTTCAGAATAAGTCTAAGTCTACCTTAACATCTTTGCAAAACAAAATTACATGTAATGTTGAATCTAAAGAAATTTTGGACGGTTAGGTGAATAATTCAAATGAGTCTAGATATTTGGCATTATCTCAAAACATCTGGTGCATGACTGAATTTTTTTATACTTAACCTGGTATGTAAGCATAGAGATAGATAGCCTGACATTTAGTTTCTGAAAATGACTTAAACTAAAATGCAGAGTGGATCTTCCCTGTACAGGGCTATATATACATAGCATAAAATGAGATTAAAAATACAGAAATGATGAGGTTTTGATAAGCTGGTGCTAAGAGTCCAAATATTTTAAAAGTTCTTTTTCAGTTACTTGAAACAACATGTCTATTTGCTAATTTCTTTTAATTGAATCGGCCCCCACATAAGAAACCATCAACTCAATTAAACTGAACTAAATCTGTATTACTGCGAACTTCTTAATGAATAAAGTGCTTTTAGGATTTAATATTAGAGGCCAGATCGTATGCAATTTCAAGACATCTCATGATTTCAGTCAAATTCTTTAGTTTGCCTCTTGAAGTCCTTTATCGTCTGCTCCTTTCCATATGTACCTCCCATAATTTTCCTTTGTATACCCTTCATTGAAGCCCATTCGGACCACTCACTCTGAATCCCTATGGTTTGGCTTTTTTTCTCCTGAGCTCTAGCCAAGCCTCTTCTTTCCAGTTTTGTTATACCCTCCTCTGACCCTGTCACTTTCTCATATCTAAATTATACTCATCTGGAAAGGCTCAGCTCAGATAGAACCTGCTTCATACATTTTCCTCATCTTTACAATCAGAAGTGAACTTCTATACCTAGACTCTCATAGCACATAATTTTTGTCTTTTATGGCAATTGTCACTTTCTATCTTTAATTGTAGTTGTTACATTCATGTGGCTATTGGAAACAGAGCCTACCTATGTTTGCTCCATGGTAGCCTTCTTAAACGCTTAATCCTGGGACTATGCTTAAGCAATATTTAATAAATTGACAGTAAAATTATAATAATAACATATTAATAATTCTTTCCTTTAACCAAACAACTTAAAACATCTGAGTGATTTAGTAGATTTTTCATTTTTAATCCAGTTCTGTTGATATAAATCAAAAAAATCTCATCAAAGATGCCACAATATAGGTTTTTTTTTAACCCCACGTTCTTTGTCAATGAAATTTTGGGTAACCTAGTTTTTATTGGTAGCTTTTAAAATCAGAGATTCAACTTTAATCTGTCATAGTGTATATAAAAATGTGATCACTCAACCAGATATTCTGTTATCCCAATTCCCTCAAAACTGGTTTGACTGAAAGAAATATTTAATGATAATACATGAAACATGGGAGAGCAGAGACTTATGAATTAAAAAAATTCATAACAGACCATGAATATTATATATATATTTCTAAATTGAAGTGACAAAATAATTTGTATGGTAACATTCCATGGGAGGCACTAGATGGTGCTAATACAGATACTAGTACTTAGGCTGATTGCACCTCTTGGTATACAGACAGGTGGTGAGCTCCGGTTTATATTTCAGTGTAATGTCTCTCTTTCTATGTTCTTGTAGAAAATATTATTTTAAAACATTAAAACTAAATATGGCTTTCTATAATTTTATGATTTCAAAATTAACAATTTAAAAATATTCTATCTGCTTTATTTTTCCAAATCTTGAAATCAGAATTTCAGAAATCATGTACTATGCACCTGTGTATTACATATGAAAATATTTATTTTACATTAGAATTGAGATTTAATAATGAAAAACATGTTTGGAGCCATTTTCTTAAAGAGTTACATTTTGGGGGGCCTACTTTCTTTTTGAATTTTTATTTGTACTATTAAGTACCAACTAGAAAAAAGAATGTATCATATAAATATGTGATGGAAGAAGTCCACTCTTATAGACAGCGTCCCTATACGCTAGAAGAATAAATACTAGCGTGTTGAATCATTTTGTGACTCAGTTATTGAGCGGGCATTTCAGGTAAACAAATTTTATTTTCTGTGAGGCAATTCAATGTTTTAAATTATTCTTTGACCTCTTCATTTTCTGCGGCTGCTACGTGGTTAGAAAACATTTTGTTTTATTACTCCTCTGTGGCTAAACTTAATTAAACCTGGTAGTGTCTCTTTGACTGCACATCTGTCTTCAATTAGTTGGCTCTGTTTATTTTTCCCCTCTACTATATATACATACTTAAAAAATGCAGAACTATCACTGTGCCTACCACGCGATGGCAGCACCATGTGCAAAGTCTCGGATCAGAACTGTAGATGATTTTATAATTGTGGAATCATGGAAATTAAAAGCTGGTAAGGACTCTAAAGATAACCTGTTCCAGAACCATCATCTTGCTTATAGAAAAACTAAGCCCTGGAAAGTTTAAGTGACTTGTTCCAGGTCACAAATCAAAACTAAAAAGTGCTCATCCACTTTTCTATCATATTGAATTGTCTCAAATTAAGAGAGGTTGCCTACCTTAGAATTCAGTGCTTGGAATGTATGAAGCCTCACTTCCATTGGTTTTATATCTTTGGTCTAGCTCAAAGGTATTTCCAAATATTTCAGGAGTAATTTATTATGTAGGTAACTTGTAATTTCCCAAATTACTTGGTTGATGCAGTGTTAGCATTACCTTCATAGATACAATGTATAGGATTTTAGGATCAACTGCTTGAAATTAAGAGAAATCAATCAATAATTCTTTTGTTTATTCCAATAGTATAATGATGGAACTGAAATAACTACCTGGCTATTTTAGAAATTATATACTTATAGCATGCTTTTTTTTTTGGTTCTTTAGCTAGTTTAATTTAGCTGGTATTAACTTTAGTGACCTTTTCTACTTTATCTCCTTTATTTTTCACTCTTTCTATTTATCTATCTATCTACCTTTTATTACTGCTGTTGTTTTAGTTGTTATATTTACTAAAGAGATTTTGCAGTTTTATCTCATTTGTTGATTGGATTTGGATGTAGCCCTGAAAAATGTCAACTTTTGCTTTCCACTGTTACCAGCACTGTTGGTAGGTTTCCCCTTGAATTATGTGCAATAACATTTTAGGTTTTCTACTATCATCCAGGGGTATTAAGAAGGGGTGTTGCATCTTACAAGGACTTTAGAAATTTAATATACTTTATTTCTGAATTTACTTCAGTATATTCATTATCCAATTTGGAAAAATTTAAAGGAAGACACTAGAAAAATGGCATAGGTAGCTTCAATACAACCATTTGTAGGAGTGTTCACATACCTCCAAATTACAAGTTTTCACAAATAAAAGTATTTAAAATAGACAACTCTGATTTCTACAATATATCAGTGATTTGTAAACCCTTGGGTGGGGTTAGTGAAAGGAAGGATGCCATTGAAATATTTTTTAAATGAAAAATTATTGGTGATTATATTACCTCTCTCCCAGGGTCGTTGAGGATGAAATTAACACTAACACTGGGCTTGGTCACTCAGAAAAAATAATTATATATATCAGAAAGTTATAACAAACTTATAAAAATCAAAATATGTCCCTCAAGATATTCCATATTATTCACATAGTAGCTTCTTTCAGAGAGGGAGATGAAGATGCGATGCCTCTATTTTCTATGTCCTGGGAAAGGTTGGTAAAGCTTTAAATCATGTTCGCACTCTTCCCTCTCCATCCACATTGGTCTTACAACTGACTTTTTCAAGACATTTTAATAATCAGTTCAATCTTTTTTGATCTAATGCATCACCATTTTGCAGCTGTCTCCCATTCACTCCCTAGCTTTATGGATAATAGGATCAATGATCACTTTAGGGAACAAAAGTAATAGCATATAACTTCAATACAACACGTATTTGAAATGAGAGTAAAGTTAGCTTAATAACATGGTAGAGAGGATTTCTTTCTTACATAAATACAATATGTGATGGCTCAGTGTACTATAGTTCTTGCATTTATGCTACAATGTTGCCTTTTAAGTGTGTCTTCCTTTCTAAAGGTGTTTTTGGTTCAGAACTTATTTTGGAAGAAGACACTTTAAATACAGTTTAAGTGGGGACCAAAATTTCAGAGTAAATAATGGATAAAAGTTTGATTAAGACATCATAAAGAAAGTAAATTCATTTTATCTTTAATAAGTTTAGTTTATAATTCCAGCTATGTCCAAATAAATAGAATGAACAAAGAGTTTATCAAGGACCAAGTTTTGGTTGTGTGCTAAAAAAATGCTAACACAATTAAGATCTTTACCTTTAAATAACACAATAAAGATCTCTACCTTTAAAAGATTAATAGTAAGAAGAATCATATTTGAAAGAAAAAAATATTCAAGATCTACATCAATTTTTCAAGGGCAACTCAATTTTTCAATATTTATTTCATTCTCCTTTGAAACTGAAATATTCTCACAGTTTGCTTGCAAAACAAGCGGTCCTGTTTGAGTGAAAGTAATTATAAAAATAGTTTTGAAAAATGTTCTTACATAATCCTGAAACTGATCACCTAGATCATGAATACTAAGATAACAAGGATGTTATCTTTAAACGGAATCCAAATAATTTGATTTATATAAAAATCCTGCCCAAAGGAGACATTTCCAGTGTAAACAAATACAAATTAATAATAGCATACTGATTTATATGGCTAATGCTACAACAAACACTGAGTATTATTTTTCATATCATTCAAATTTAGTCAATGGCCATAAAGTAAAGAGGAATTTGGACAATTATTTGGTAAACACATGTCCAGTCCCATGGAATCCAACATCTCTAATTAATTTCATTAATATTCCTACCTTCTCCAAATAGATCATTTTCAAACACTTTCTCTCCTCCTATACTTGGTTATATCCCAGTGAACTGTAAAGATTACGAGAGAGAACCAGACCAAAACAAATAGCAAAATAATTCTGTTTTCAGGTATTTCTAAACATGATGGTGTCTGTGCATATAAACTTAAGTCAATGACTAATTGCAATGTTCTACTTCAATTTCAGTTGAAGACAGACAAAACGCATGCTTTTGTCATTCTTCAAATTTTTCCCACATATCTTTAATTGGTTATTTGATAAATATTACTATGATGGGAGATTTATGGGGACAGTGATTTTTGTCTATTGTGTCCACTGCAGAATCACTAACACTTTGAAGAGTTTCTGAAACATACTATTCGTTAAAAAAAATGTGTGTATGAATGTGAATAAATGATGAGCAACTAATATGGGTAATTCAGATAATGTTTTCTGTAAATGATAAATACATATTTTCAGAATTCCCTTTTTAGCTTTAATTATTTAAAAACACAATAAATTATATGTTTGAAATTAAGGATCAAGGATTAGGTAAGAGGTAAGAAACTTAACGTTTCCTCAAATTTGAATCAAAGTGATGATCTTCAGTGTTTCTATTGTTATTTATGCCAACAATGAATTTGCAATGAATAGGACCACTAATAGAGATAATACAATAGAAGATTAAAGAAACAAATAATTTATAAATGTTTTTCCAATAAATTTTATCATCAAAATAAGGATACAAATAAAACGTATTCTACCTTTGTAATACTCCCTCTCATTCTACCTTAGGCTAGGAACAACTTGATTAAAGTTGATAGACAACTTACCAGTCAAACTGCAAATGTAAATAATGAATATGGGCATATAATCATAACTTAATCTAAATCATGCCCAAAAAATATCTAAAATAAAAATACAAAATAAAAAATCATTTGTCAATCTTAAATTACAAATGAACATTAAATAAGAAAAGAAAGTAGGGGTGCCAAAATGCAATACAAGATATAAAAGGCATAGAAAATTTAGAGGCAAATATGATAATTATATCTTGTAAGAAATTTGTAATTATCCAACATCATTGACTATTGGAAAAATTATGATTGTGCCCAGGTATAGATCAGTGGCTCTTAAATATTTTGGTCTTAAGACCCCTTTTCCAGTCTTAAATATTGTTGAATTTCTTAAAGAACTTAGCTTTATGTGAGTTATATCTATCAATATTTATCATATTCAAAATTAAGAAAAATTTAACATAAGCAGTTGACAAATACATATTCCATTAACCATCAAAGCAATGATGTCATGACATCTCATGGAAATGTAGGAAAAGTCCACTGCACACTAAGGAAGGAATGAGAGTAAAAAAGGCAAATAACATCTTAAGAGTCTTAAGAATTTTTTGACCTTGTAGAGTCCTGAAAAGGTCTCTGGGACACCTAGGGATCAATGGACACACTTTGAGAATCACTGGTCTACATCTACAGTGATGAAAATGAAGTATGAACTGTGAAAATGAAAAAAAAAAAAAGAAACAATTAGCACCAACTTTTTTTGACAATCATCTTAAACCAGTATATACATGACAATCATTCTATGGTGTCTTTTATTTTTTATATTCTGCACTAAAAAAATCAAGTTCTAACACCTTACTTGAAAAGATTTATTATTATTATCAGCACCCTTTTAATTTCTCTAAGCTTCTTCAGAATTTGTTTCACCCAGAACTTCGCAACTCTAGAATTATAAGGTCTGAATTAAATATTATATGTATCATAAAAATTTGCTTGTCTCTTCTATTTTTGCCTAAAAAACCCCACACAAATCTATATTACACAGAAATCCAGAGTAAATAATGAAATTTGGCAGGCATGAAACAATGCAAATTCTTCCCAAAACGGCTTTTCTCTACATTGTCTCTTCAATTTTCCTGTACATTAATAGTTGGATGGAGCCAAAGTAGTTATTTACTTTAAAAATGTCAGTAGCAATGAGAATGCTTTACAGTAAACTAAAAGTATATAAAGTATATATATATCCATATAGAAATAAATTTGAATTGTGTAGTATAAAAATTACATTTTCTCTCTCTCTAGATTCCGACCTCATTTTACCTAAAGAGTCAGATAAAAATATAATGTGACCTCTATGTATAACTGAATCACTTTGCTGTATACCAGAAACTAACACAACATTGTAAATCAACTATACTTCAAAAATTTTTTTTAAATAAAAATAAAAGCTATAAGATCTCTGAAAAAAGATAATGTGACCTATAGAACTTAAAATAATGTAGTTTTTAGTTTCAAATGTCTTAATGAGGAAAAGTAGATTTTGCTTCTGTGTCCTTTTAAGAATAAAGTAGAAGTAGAAATTTTATTCCATTGTCTTTCTTATGTTTAGAAATAGGGACCTACCTCCTGACTTTTTTCTTTTTAAAAAAAATTTTTTTTTTGGCCGCACTTTGAGGCTTGTGGGACCTCAGTTTCCCAACCAGGGATTGAACCTGGGCCCTTGGCGGTGAGAGTGTGGAGTCATAACCACTGGACCACCAGGGAATTCCTACCTCCTGATTTTCATCAAGCATTTTCTTCTTAAAAACTTATCTGTTCTTATTTGATTTGTAATATTAATATTTTGATTAGGTTCTGTTCAAATGATCATTTAATTAATTTTATCTTTCAGTATTTTAAAACACATTGAGGTATAAAGCTATGGTTCTGTCTACATTATTTCTCTTTATACATCTGAAAACCATAATACCCCAATCAAAATATTGCTGAAATGTTTTCATTTGAAATCCGAAAGTTTTTTTTGTCACCTCAATGATTAAAATATATATTTACAGACTTAACAAAGTAATAAAATTTAAAAAAGGCTATTTTTCAGTCTGACTCATTAGACATAAAGATTCCTTTCATCCTATCCCATCCCCATATGTCCCCCTCCCTCCCAAAGATTATCTTGCACAACAGAGAATGGGTGAAATATCATGATTTTACATAATGTAGTACATTCGGATGAAAAGTGGGAAAAAAATCAAGTAATTCATGGATAGATATCTGGAATTAGGCAATGTTGTTAAGTAGCTACCTATTAGCCTTTGGCATTCCTCCACCTCTCCCCAGGTGGCATTTCATCCAGTTCCAGGATCCTTCCTACCCAGGTGATAACATTCCCAGTCCCAAGCTCAGATTGTACCCTCTGTCCATGGTCCCACACTGTGTCCCCATCAGCCTTCTCATGCTCCATGCTTCTCATTTCTTTCCTCCATCAGCATTTACTTGCCTGTCTCATTTGCTCTGGGTCCTGCTCTCTGCTGGTAATTTGGTAAATTAACTTTTTGAAAATAAATTTGTTTATACCTAAAATAAAATAATTTGCAATCAAAAAAGTAAGTTTAACTTTGTTAAAGACATGTCATAAATAGCATTTAAGGGACTTTGACATGTTAAAAATTAGGGCTTTCTCTTCTCGGATCATGTATTAATAGTCCCACTCAATCATATAGGCCCATAGTTAGATCACGTGACAAAGGCACAGCAATACTGAAGCCAAGTTTGATACTTAGATAGGCCAGTTGGTCCTGCTATTCATGTCAGATGAAATGAACATAGAAGTCCTCAGTATGAACCAGTAGTTCTTTACGTGGATGGCTTGACACACTCATGGCTACTACTAGAAAAGAACAAAAGTATCCATTGATGATACGTCAGTGAATTCACCTTTGGGAAGGAAGGTGCATAAACAAGAGACAGTGTCATATGTTCAGAGCTATATATTTACTGTCTGTGCCTCTGCATGTGCAGCAGAGATATTTCTGGCAATGAATGTGAAATGACTATAGAAAGATTTGAAAATGCATAACCAACCTTTCTAAGAAAATACGGAAACTCTTAAAAACCCAAAACTTTAGAAGAACACTTTGATTTTCACAGACAACAAAGAAATACAACCCTTGCCCCCAGAGAAATAGGCAGAAAACTTTGAAAGCTGAAATCCAATTTGATTCTCTCAGATTTTTGCTGACTATTTGCTGTGTTCACATCATTAGTTTGTTTTCTTTTTATTTTAAACTATCCAAAGTTTCCTTTTTAAAGCTTTTCTCTGCTGCCTTTCTTTTCTTTGCACAAACACATTGAAATGAGGAATGTTAAGTCTGTTTTTATTAACCTCTTACACACATTCCAGAAGACTTCACCTCCAAATGATCTCATTCTGATTTCTTTCCCTTTTGAGCCCTCTCCTTTCCAGAAACAGAGAACACCAAATCCCTTCTGATCAAAAGTGACCGTCTGCTTCCAGTCAGAAGAGAATGGACCACTGATCAGCTACTGCCTTTGTAACCATCACTTCTCTCCACTCCCAGTGCCCGCCCTGTTTCCCAACCCAGCCACCCATACCACTTGCCCAAGACAGCAGCTCTCACAGAGAGATGGCTTAGTCAGAGTTCACCACGGCAATATGGATAGGAAACTCTTCTTTGACAGGTGCCGCAAAGGAGCCTTACGGAAAGTGGAGTTTCCAGCAGCGGTCTGTGGAAGTAGCTTCAGGACCTTCTCCTACAATTCGGCCACAATAAGGGACCTTCAGTCATAGTTCCTCACACAACTCAGTTAATGATTCATCTTCTTACTAACCTCTCCAAGCTCTCAACTTATTGCCCAGGGTGGAGGGATACTTCTATCCATCCTGTATGAGTGTTTCTAAACTTAAAGCTTACCTAAAATCTCAGCATCAAACAAAAACAGCTCAGGAATTTAAAAATGCCCTTAATATATATATAAAATGTAACATATTCCATAGCAACTAAATTAATTTTCAAGGTTTTAAAAATACTTCAATTTGTTTTAGTCTGGGTATGGTGTTAAAAAACAACCTATTTTGAAACTCTTTTCCCTGGTTGGCGTTACCTTCTAAAACAGCCAGGCCTATATTCCACCAAACCAACTGGCTTGGAAAAAAACATTTCCAGGGATTTCTAAATACAAACGGAGAGTTTTTAGGTATCAGGATGATCTGGCACAATCTGTCTAAATCCTGTCCTTCAGGTTTCCTAGCATGCAACTAAACCCTGGAGGGAGAGAAAGAGTTCCTCCTGGCTTACTCCATAATTCTTACCTGACCCATATTTTCTGCTACTTCAAGCAGAAATCTACTGAAAAGCTCACCAAAAAAAAAAAATATATATATATATATATATCTATGGAAAGCTCTTTAGAGACAATTTCATCACCCTTGATAGAAATGACTGCAGATGTACACACAGCCTCCTCTACAGAGCCTGCTTACTGCTGCACTCGGCTTGTGCAGTGGGAGGGTTTTACTTCCTTGGTTTGTGGCAGCTTAATTATCAGCCTTCAGAAAAGAGGATCAAGTAGGTAGACCAAGTCTAAATTGTATTCCGCCATAATTTCTAGCAACCTCTAATCATTTGTAAGGACTGGAGTGTAAACAGCAAATTAGTAAATGACAATTGTTTTTAGTGAAATCAGGAGAGTTTGATTTCAAAGGAGCCAATGTATTTAAAAAGCAAAGGCTTATTAGGTGCAGTCATAAACACGGGTTAAGAGTGCCGATTCTGACAATTTCCAGCTATGTGTTCTTCGTCAGTCATGCTGCCACCCGCACACCCCGACTCTCTGATGGCTCACTCTGAAAACAGAAATGAAAATATCTGCAACGAATCCCTCATCCACTAGGTGTGACAAAATGAGAAAATGGGTGATGAAACACTTTGCACAATGTGAAGAACTGTTCTAAATGTATGACAATATCCATTAGAGCATTATTCAAAGAAAGGGAGTTAAATGCATTTTGCTGCACATTTTAAGACCCACACCTAGGAAAACTCAGACAAAGTATCATAGGAATACTTAAATCATGATAATTAAAAAGAGTGAAATAAGAGAAGCATTTGACTACTGTGACATTTACAATTATGAAATATTTGCAGTAAGAAAATGAAGTAAGAAATCAACTGAACTTATTTGATGGAAAAAAAGGTGAGAGGTGGAATTTTAAGTACTCTTGGACAGTACTAGTAAGGCTAAATAGAAAAGGGAAACTGCTTTGGTGATAGTCTATAAACTGGGCTGAGTAAATGCATATTCACAATTATCTTAATATTTAAGCTGTTTCCTTAACTGCCTGCTACTTCAAGGAACATCACAGTGGTTTGCCCTTTGTACTGCCACATACATCCTCCATTGCTCCTAAATATCTGATTAGTTGGGACAAAAGCATATTAAATTTTAAAAATTTCTGAGAATACAGAGAGATGCAGTAGGAAAGTACAAGTCTTAATTTTAGTTTTGTGTAAAGTACAGAATCATAGAATCAAGTGTTTTAGGGCTGGAAGGGACTTAAGGGGGCAAACACTGCTATCGTTTTTTTTTAATCCTTTCTTTGATATATGTTTTTGAATTAAAATTAAAATTACATTTGAATTACAATGAAGATAATTTTATAATCACCCTGGTTTGATCCCTGTCACTGGCAGTGAGTGGCATTCTTTCTTGGGGAAAATTCCACAAATTGTTGGTGTCAAGTTAGGGACAGATATTAACTTGCTTTCCTTCCTAACAAAGCCATGGAATCAAGTCTAGGTGCCTGTCCGGAGCAAGACTCATTGGATTTGTCTTCCTCTATCCAGAAAGCTGAGAAGATTGTGAAGTAGATCACACGTGCAAGAAAGGAAGAGTGGAAGCATTGCCTAGAGTAGCCCAACCCCATTATTTATTTATGTTTATGTAAGCTCTGGTGCTTTTATTTGGTAATAATTCCCCATCTATCTTATGCTTCCGACATGAAACTTTGTCCTGCAACTCAATATTCTATCATTATAGCTCACACTAGCAACGAAGCGGTAACTTTAAATTCTCTATTGCAAGGAATCAAATGAGAAAGCAAAAACTGACACACTCATTTTAAGCTGTATCATATAACAATGGCTCAGAACCCAGTGGTTTATGAATGAAATAAAGATACTTTATTTATTACACAGGCACTTGGATATTCACATGCCCAACACATCTGATACACTTGACAGCTACGGAAACATGAGTGGAAAAAATGTGTTCGTAGGATCAAGAAAGAACTTTCACCATGTAAAGGTGAATGAGTGCATTAACAATTTTTTCCTTTACTTCCTTCTAAGAATTTCCAAAATCCACTGAATTTTAAAAAAAAGTTACACTTGAAATAATATTCAACAAAAACTGATCTACATTCCAACTGGTATGCTAACTCGAATTGTGAGCAGTTTAAACTTTTATCACAGTGCAACATATTTATAGTCATGCTTGAACAGATTAGGTTAGTGGCATGCGTTCCATTCTGCAATATGAATACTGTTAATCTATTTCCCAACAAAAGTCAAAAGATGCCCAGTGCATAGAAAAATACAAATCACTGTAGTCAATATATTATGGGACTGATCTTGGGACTTACACAGTGATGATGAAGTCCTGAAATGCCATGCCCACAAAAGCACATTAAAAAGTGGATAAACATACTTTATCAGACAATCTCTAAAAATTAAAAGATGAGGGCTTTAAATTTGGGGGATGTTCTTGCTGTGTGCTTTGAATAGCGCCTTTCTGCTCACCTCCTTCTGGCTTGACTGGTCCATCAGACATCACCTTCCTGAGGGCTAGCTGGCTTTGGTCTTGGTTGCCATTAGCTGGTGGAGGCAGATTATCAGACTGAGTTCTTTGAATGGGGAGGACTCCTGCTATGCTGTGTCTGTGCTGCTTCCTGGCATGATTAGACTGACCGCTCTTATGTGCTGCTGTGGTAGTGTGGGTGAAATGGAAACCCAGAGTATGTATCCTCAGATGGAACCAGCTTGAATGTTATTCATGCAAACAGAAGTGATCTTTTGCTCTATCGAAGTAAGTTGTGTGTTCAAATGCCAAAATGACACCACATGCACAGCACTAAAGGGGGTTAAAACTGGCTGTTTCTTTGGAAATGATGACTTTGGGAGATGGGGAGAACATTCATCTATCTCCGTTGTTTGGCTGATGCCTCTTGGAAGTAACAGTGCCCCTACATTTTTAAAGTCTCTGTACTCACTAAGTTCTTATATAATTCTATCAATTGAAATTACAGCAGTTAAGATGGGTGAATTGTTATACTTTAATTGATATCTTGACTTCCAAAGGATTTCCAATGGTTAGAAAAAAGAATAACCCTATAAATTCTCTTGTATCATATACACAGTGTGATCCAACAGAATGGACCCAACTGTGCTCCTTAATGAGGTAACATGGCCTCATCGAATATGCTTACACATATATTAATACTACATACTTTTTTGAGAATATAAGAAACATTATTTTCTTTACAGATTTTTTTCCCAAAAGACTAGAAAGTTTCTCGCACGGAACGCTTCATTATTTCACATGCATAATTTATTAAAAATTTTAAGCGTAAAATGGTTTTTCCATTTCCCCTAGGTTCTGGAACTTGACTGTTGGTTACATGACTCTTCTGCCTAAAATTTTTTACTGTTTTTCAGAGGTGAGACTCTCATTGCTAATCTGCTCAAAATGCTTATGTGTGTGCCTTTTTTTGGTGTAATGCCTGGAAAACCGGCAGCCACTTGTGCTTATAATTCCTGTATTCTAAAGGATATTTAAGTGCACACAAAAAGGACACACAACATAGTTTTGCCTGCACACATCACAGACACAGCTACCAAATACTACTATGAGCCAGGTTGGATGGATGGTGGAGACAAAGGAGAAACAGCCAGTTTTATTTCGTTCTATGTAAATTAAAACAAAAAAGAACTAAATGAGAGAGAGCATATTTATGTATCGATACTGTTCCTACACAGACAAAGGGACAGAGAACAGAGGGAGCAGGGAATGCACAAAACAAAGCAAATGGGGAAGGACAGCAGGAAAGAAAGGCAACAGATGAACATTAAGCTGCCATGCTGAGGAATTTATTTGCGTCTTTTACTTGGTTGAAGGCGGAGTTGTTGCACGGCGGCTTCGGCAGCGGCTATAGCAGCCCCTGCATCTTCCAGGTGGGTCTGAGTGACGCTGGTTTTGCTTTGACTGCGAGATGGTCCATGAGAGCGGAGGTGGCCTTCGGATGAGGATTTCGAGCTACCGGGACTACTATGGGATTTCTCAATGGTGGGAACCTGCATGTCTGGTTACAAAAGGGTAAAACATGAGTTAAAGTTGCTCCAGCGTTCCTCCTGTCAAGCTGGGTCTCACATAATTTGAAACCGTCTAAGATTTATGTTAATTCTGTTTCTTTTTTGGCGCGTTTATGCAACTGCTCACCATACAGCAATGTGATTCAACATTTGGGAGGAAAGGCAAGAGGATGATAATCTTGAGAAGAGAGGTTTGAGAAGAGGAATACATTCTAAGGAGTCTCATATAAATGAATATATTAACTTATAGTTTCACCAAGCAACTCTGCTAATTCTAGTAGGGACCAGGTAAGAAACACTAGGCTGACACTGCCCCAAGAGGAGTTTTAAGTAAAATTCCTGGAGGAAGGTGTGTGAGTCACTGGGATACATGGAAGTGGGGACTGTATTATATCATCATCTCAGGTAATTTCAGAGAATGTATATATAAGATCACACATTTACTGTGATAGTCATAGAGAGAGAGGTCTTTATACCAATCATCTTCCAGAATGTTAATTGGTGAAGAGTTGATCTGGTTAAGTGGAATCCAGAAATGATCTATACAACTCATAAGTAATCTATAGCACTTATTGTAGTCAGTGGTTTATTGTATCAACTCAGTGGCCTCCCGGACATGACCTCAGTTTTTCATCTCTTAGAACACTTGCATTTCCAATCCAAATTGCAAAGAACCACTTTTCAATTTGCTGTACTTCCTGAGAAGAGGCGAAAAGGAAGGAATACTCAGATCCAATATAAAAATTTTTATTTAATATTTATAAATAGCTCAGCATATCCTGGAAAGATACTACATGGTTCTCTCATACAGGCAGTAACTCATTTGATGATGAAGATTACTGTTGTGTTGTAGGATAACTGGTTAATGAACCTCCCAAAGGAAAAGCTCATTCCAATGGGAAAGCTGTGCATATTGCCAAACCCAATGTATGATGCTGCAATTTAAAAATAATAATAGTAGTTAAAAAAAATCATAGAATTAGTTTGAATGCACCACTTAGGAAAGGTTTAAGTAATTTTCAGCGTACCAATTGTTTTGATGACATGAGGAAAATGTTTCTGATATAATTAAAAAGCAGAATGCAAAACTGTTTATGTCCATATATTACATATATGATTTATGAGTAAGAATATACATATGAAAAAAACAGGGATTTAAACAGAAGAAACATGCATAAATGGTAATGATGATTATGTCTAGTCAATGAACTGTTGAGGATTTTTATGTTTTCTTTATGAAATACCCCAACGTATTTTATAAAGTCATATTAACCAAGATTTTGAGAGCTGAAAAAGACCCAATAGCTCATATAACCCAACCTCCTCTATTTTATAGGTTGAAAAGCAGAGAACCAGAGAGGTGAAGATCACAAAGGCATCAACCTAATTATGGGCTGATCTGAGACTAAAGCCCATTTCTCCTGATTCCATATCCATTACTCTTTGCATGATATTATATTAAATATTTCCCAATATAATACCTTTCAAAAGATATTAAATATACAGGCACTCATATTCAAGAAGATACTGAGTGAACAAACAGACAAAAGCTTTTTTCTACTTGAAATATCTCCTACCCTTGGATGGGTCAGGGAAGATACCATGGCTTCTGCTTTTGATGACAGACGGCTTTGGGGACTGCTGGCTGCTTTGACTGGAATGGGACTTGCCATGATCAATGCTTTCAGTCTGTTCTTTGAGAGGATACCACCTAGGCGTGTTATCGAGGTGAGATGTGCTAGATAAATCAATCAATACCTGAAAAAAAGTGCAGTAAGTGAATAAAATTTATGGATTAAGCTGTAATTCATTTGTTGTTTTTTTTCTGTGATCTGAAACTTATTCAAGGACATAAGTCAAAGGATATAGTATAACCTTTAGGATGATGAGGTCTTCCTCATTTTTCTTCACCCATGATACTGAGAATGTCTTGTGCATACCAGATGCTGTATAAACGTTTGGTTAAATCGAACTGTACGACATCTCTGACTATTAATTAAATTATTTGGAGATGATGCAAAAAGGTAGAGTCACAAGTCAATCTCTTTATGAAATAAAGTCTTCTTTTGTTAAATGGACACATGATATTCTTAAACTGGGCTAGTGTTTTTTTGCAGATTGTTTGATTTTAGTTACAAGAGGGACAAAATGAAAAAGAATGGCTAATTTTCAATTACTAACTTATTCTCTCTATTTTAAAACATACTTTAGTTCACATTTGAAACAGAGATATTACCAACAGTTTACAATAAGAAAGTGCTGTGTCATGGTTTAATTTGCAACATTTTTTCTTTCTTAGTGGTACATAAACAATGGTGCATTTTACAGTAGTTGGCATCTTAAATTTGAGCAGATATTAAAAAAATAAAACCACACAATGGATATATGCTTTAGGTTCATGTGAACAATAAATTATAAGGACTTCAATAAATGAGCTTTTTGAAATAGGACAATAAATCAGATATAACCATACTCTAGAGTAGTTCTGTCTAAGACCAAGATTAGTCCAAGTGGCTATACCACATGGAGCCTGCAGGTGAAGTTCAGATGATCTAGTTTTGATGGGAAAGAGGTATAGAGTGTAGGAACCAAACAAGACCTCATGTCACCCAGACTACTCAACTGTTTTCTATTGTCTCTATCAAAAGGAAATTGTATTTTCTAGGTGTTATATATTTTTGGAGATTTATTTTTTTAACATTAATTCATAACTTCTGGTTTAAGCAAAGATCACTAAACAAAATATGTATTTTTGGACTATGACAGATGAAAAATATCACAGAATCTGACCATCCTGCCACATTTCATAATTAGGTTACATTCCTTGTGAATTTATAAAAATTGTTTTTACTGTTTTCTCCTACTTCTAGTTTTGCTTCTTAAAATATTTTGAGATGTTTTGTGGGACACTTAAAAGAAATATGTAAAATGTCACATCAAGTCATTCATACGTGCAATGAGGAATAGCAATTAATAAACTGAAAATGCATTTGAAAAAAATCCAGCTCATTTTATAATACAATAAATTTATCTCAAATCTTTTACATAATCATTTGGATTCACAGCATGATTATATAACTTTCTATCAAAACAATTAATATTTCATCTTGCAAATTAATTATAAAGTACATCAAGTGGTAAAGTGAAAATTATTTCTCCAGCTGCTATTCATCTATTCAAAGAGTCATTCGTAAATAAATTCTATCCACCAAAGAATTTTATCCAGAAATAGTTATCTTATACACTTAAGAAATATGCTTTCCATAAAGATTTAATTGATGGTTTATAATGAAGCAAATAAAAAAAAGGAAACCATAGGCTCACCTCACCAAGAAAATCATTGGAAGAAAATCTATCATAATCCCAGACTGTCACCTCCAGTGTTTTCTTCTTGAGCTACAGTTCAAATCAAAATGTCATTAACCTCATTTCTCATCATAAATTTTCATTATACTCATATAATAGACTCATTTATATTTTCATTCCTTGAACTCTTTCCGCTTATGTAAAAATACTTTATATAAAACTGTATACTTACATTCAATATTATGTAAACTGTCAATCATTTTGTGGTCCAACCAAGTATTTGATCATAACATACCTCACTATTTTGCAAAAAAAAAGGGTGATTTTTACTTATTTCCTGTTATTCTACCCCTGCCCATTATTAAAAGTACCAAGCAGACTCTATATATACTCTTTAAATACATGAAATTCATAGGTTGCAAAAATGTTTAGGTTATTCAGAGTATTTGGATTATAGTTTTTTGTTTCAGTAAATTGCCAAAACACATTAGTAGCACTGTCTAATTTCTGCAGGTGAATTTAACTTATTTTAAATTCAAGAACCCAGATCACAATTTATATCCAGCTTCAATTTCATAGTCAAATTAGAAATCTTCCAAAGGATAAATTAGAAACCTCATTTTGAAAGACAACTCATCTGTAAATTGTTTTCATGGATGTCTTCTTCCTATTCTATTTGTATTCTTTTCTCTCTGAATTCATCTTTATAAACCATCAGTTATTTTCTATTATTGATACAAAGTTATGACATGAAGATTTTCAGAAATACATTGATGCAACTTTGCTTAGAGTCATCTATTTGTTGTGATAATCCTTTACACTAGTCTTCTTCATGCTTTCTTCTGTACAGTTTAGTTGCACAATGCCAGATCTGTAGGAAGCCTCAATTTAGAAAAGAGGTGATCCCTAAATTGTTGCCAGGAGGGGCAATTCATTTCAGTGCATCTGAATCTTATTTCTTCTTTGTTTATGAAAGTCAAAATACAGCTAGCTGGAAAATATTTTCCCTCAAAATATGATAAATAGAGCCCAGTCTATTGAAATATTTAATTTTGAAATAATCAGTGGAAAATGTCCCACTAGCCTTATTCATTTTGTTTATTTTTTAGCTGTTTTGTCAAAATGTGCACATTTTCTTTCACTGTATCTTCGAACTGCACCCAGTTGCTTTTACTGGCTATATTTCTTGCATGTATTTTACTTAATTTTTTTTGTTTGTATGGAAAAATTGATATGAATCACAATCTTTCAATAATTCTGTCATCACTATTTTTATATTCGCCTGAATCTGTCATATAGAAAATAATCATTGCATACCTGTTCCATGGAGATACTTTTATAAATTACTGTTTGATTCCACTCAGGATTAAGACTTTTCTGAACATATTTAGTCCTTCTCTTGTACTCAGCACTGAATTGGAAAAAGAGAAAGAATTACCCTGATTATTTACCTTGACCGATGACTTCATAGTCAACCTGAAGGGCATGCAGACTTTTAAAGGTATTTTGTTTTGAATCACTATGTAATCGTCTCATCATCCTCATGTCTTAAACTGTATTTTAAGTTGAATGCACAATGACAATTTAAAAATATCTTGGATGCCTTTAGTTTTATTTTCCCTAAGGTATATTTTTTTTAAAGAAAAGCTTTTAGGTGTTCTAACTAGAATACAATTTTACAAATCTTGATCTCTCCTGAATGTGTGAGATAATTACATGTATTATACAGTAATGTCAATATCTTCTTGTCCTATAAATAATATTTTGATATTTAACTTTCCAATAGTTTTGCAACTGATCATGTCAGCAAAGCCAAATGGTCTTTCAATTCATTTTTTTCTGTAAAAAGCTGAAATAACTGTACTGACTGAGGAAAGGATGAAAAATGGCTGTTGCTATAGCTGAGATTCGATGAACATTTGTTACCTTATATTTATAGTAGATTTTGACACTCTTGGTAAAGTAGAATACTTAATCTAGTTATGAAACAATCTTAATTAAATACAAATTCTTGGTTTATGTCAATAGCTTATGTTACAAATGATGAACCAAATCAAAACTTTTCCTCATTCATTATAACTTGGGGCATTTCAGTTTATCCTTGACTCTTCCATACCCTCTGATCACCAGTTAGAAGCTTATATCTTACACGTTTAAGCATAACTTACTTTCAAAACTTATTCTAATTAAGTCTGACAAAGCATTTATAACTGGCATCAACCAGCTAATGTGGTTGGAATTATTGCTATTTGCTATGAGCCAATGGTGCCCACATAGACAAAGCTTTTCTCTAACACTCACTAGCTTTTTCCAAATTTTCTGCCTAGAAAACAAACCTACTTTTTTGGGGTCCATTCACGTGCCTGGACTTCATAAACTGCCTTACCCTAATCCTGACCCTGGATCTGTAGTTTTATTCCCAACTGTCAGCAGACTAACTCTTGTTATATTCCTGGTCTCATGCATTGCCAAATTCTGGAATACCTACTATTGTTCCCCAGATGCTAATTTACTTATTCATTCTAGATAAAACTATTAAGAATCAAGCTCCAGTTCACCACTCACTTTTAGAGATGGGTCTACAGCCAAGCATCTTTTTTTCTCCCTCTGGCTTTATTCTCTTATTAGACATACACAAGGGCAATAATTTCCAACATTGACTGCATATTAGGATCACTTTGGGATCTGAGTTCCCAGGGTGGTAGGTGGGGCAACTAGCACGGCACCCACATCCCCCTGCCTTTCACCCCCAAGGAGAGTCTTATTTAACAGGTCTGGGTTGAGGCTTGAGCATCAGAATTTTAAAAATGATCTAGGTAAATCTAAAGTATTGCCAAGATTGAGAACCACTGAGAACCACTGAGCTCATGTCTCCTAAGACCTCACATTTCAGCCACTGTGAACTGAATCCAATTTAAGAAATGAAGCAGCACTATTCTCATTTGTAACCAACCTATCTGAATGTACAAAAAAAGAGAGTAGGATTTGACAATTTTGTCATTCAGCACAAAGTGCAAATAATTCTGGGGAAATGTACAGGCAATGATTCAAAGACACAGGAACTTTCATAGACTGTGGACAGAAAGTATACATTTGTACATATACTTTTTAGGTAAATCTGTCTATGTCTAGTGAAGTTTATGTACTCAAGTACCCAGAAAATTCCACTTTGACTTAATTCCACTTCTACTTTAGAGAAATTCTCCCACATGTACAAAAGGAATTTGTTAAAGAACATTCATTGCAACATTGTTTCTAATAGTGTGTTAATAATATAATAAATAAATACATTATGATATATGTATTCAATGAAATTTAAGCAGCAGTTAAGTTAAATGAAATACACCTTCATTTATCAAGATAGATAAATCTTAAAAAAAAATCTTGAGCAAATTATTTGCAGAAGAAAACCTATCGTAAATTATCATGATATAAAGTTAAAATTACATGAAATAATACTGTAAATTATTTATGTCTACTTGTATATATGGATGACAAACATTAATATCATAAGACAGCTTGGGAATTAGAGACGTTAAACTATTTTGTGGTTATCTCAGGAGGACAGGGGAATGGTTTCAGAGGACTTCAGGGGTACTTGTAATATATTTTTTATTAAAAAAAATCTGAAGCCAATACAGCAAAATGTTACGATTTGATAAAATTGGATAGCAAGAATACAAGTATTTGTGACAGTATTTTCTATAATTTTCAGTAAGTTTAAAATATTTTATAACAAAATTGATAACTATTTTAGCAAATTATGTCCCTTTATACTTTATGATTTTGATTCTTTAAATTAATGACATAAGAAGAATGAATATGACCACTTTTAAGTTAATAGCCAACTTTGGTTGCTACTTTAGAATTCATGGCTATTCCTGTAGTAGGTATACTAAGAAAAAAACACATTGTGTAGTATGAGCTTTAAGTTTCTGTTTTGGACTTAATTATCCAAGTGGTGAGACCATGGGAAAAACATATTAAGGATAAGATTCATAATACAGTGAACAGTGGTAAAATTGTTATTTTTTTCAAATTCTGAAAAATTGAATGCACAAAATTTTAAAATAAGATTGAAGATGGAAATTAATGTCAAATGCAAACTCACGTATTTTTACTAAAATTCTAGATATGTCAGTATATATTAAAATACTCTGAACTATTGAAATGTCTTCAAAGAGATGTATTAGTCAACATATTTTAATTTATAAATATTAATAATTGTTATATTTCACATGCATACTTTACTCATTTTTTCACCCATATGTAGCAAAATTATTGAATGCCAGCTCTGCACCAGGAATTATGCTCTATCAAAATGTACAACTGCAAAACTCCTAATTGTACTGACATACCATTATGTCATGAGAAGCACTTTATAAAGTAAGCACATTGAAATAATAACAGCTAACATTTACGAAATGCTACTTTTTCACAGGCAGAGTTCTAAGAGCTTTTCATGTGTTACATTATTTAATCCTCAAGGCAACTCTATGAGTCCAGTATTATTTATTATCCTATTTTATAGCTGATAAGAACTGAAGCTCAGAGGAATTCAGGCATGTTGGCAAGGTTGCATAGTTATTAATTCATAGGACCAGGTTTCAAACACAGGGAAACTAATTTCTTGCTCTGAAACATGAGCTATATGAACTCAATTGATTAGGCCCATCATAAAATTTCTTAATTGCAGGTTTCATTAGCTGAAGTGTCTAGTTTGTCTTCTTTATTTTACAGTCAAAAACTGTACACTTCAAATTAAATGTTTTATATATACAACATAAATTATTTATAGTGTGTGTATATATACACATATCGAAAATGAGGACAGCTTTAGAGTTGCCTGGGGAAATATTGAATGGTATATCCTAAGACTAAGAGAGTGCTGTGGAACAACTAGGGATAATTATTATAAAAATTTACTTTTGCTCAGGTACACTCACATATAACCCCAATTAGTTGGGAAAAATCTAGATGTTCACTTTACTAGGTTACCTTAATCTTACTAATAAGTTTGAATCTGTAGTTCTCTCAAGACTCAAGGTCTGTGTCCTGTAGGGTTAACGAGGGTAAACACACCTTTCTCCTGATCCTGCCTCTACCAGCCCTGGTTGACCTGTGTAAATGTCAATGAGATCCTGTGCAATCTTTTCACACTTGAATTTCCTGACACGGAGAGATGGCCACACAAAGCTCTTCCTTCAAGAACCCTTGTTTCATAGCTACTATGTACTGACCATCTTGGGCATGATGTCAATGGGCTGTGTTCCCACTTTACACAATTGAAAACTCCACAGTTCTCATTGCCATATCAAAATCTGTGGATTTACAAGTTGAAGGTGGCCAGGTAAGCAGAGGGATTCTGGAATGTGAGCAGAAATCCAGGCTGAGAAATAAGTGGAGTTCCTTTTCCTTTCCTACCGTGTCTGGTAAACACACTACAATCCCTCATGGGAAGACTGCAATAATGACATTATTTTAGGACAATTAAGTCATATGTAATAATCAGATAAGTTTTTTAATAAGGGAAAATAAAAAGTCAATTAATCAAGATGGTACACGGTGCTTAACAAACAAAAATCTAGGGATTTCCCCGGTGGTCCAGTGGTTAAGACTTTGCCTTCCAATGCAGGAGGTGTGGGTTCGATCCCTGGTCAGGGAACTAAGATCCCACATGCCGTGGGGTGTGGCCAAAAACTTAAAAAAATCTAAACCTTTATTTCCTTAAAGTTTTGACTAATTTCTTTTTTCTTTCTTTCTCTTTTTTATTATTGGACAATCATTTTCTCATAGGTAGGTATGATTTTAAGGCTGGCAGAAAAAGGTATTTAAAATTCAATTACCCTCTCCTAAACCAGCAGAAAAAAAAGTTCTCTGAGTTTCTCTGTAAAAAAAATTGAGAAAGAAGAATGGAATATAATGGCTTGTTTGTTCTTAACTTTCATAGAGTTATCTAAAGTACTGAAGGTCTTCATTTCTTTTGTTTTTTCTTGATTGGAAAAAATACATATATATATATATATATATATATATATATATATATATATATATGTATGTGTGTGTGTGTATGTGTGTAGTTTTTTCAAAATTACTCCTCTGAGGATGTTGCCTTTAATTCAGAAAGAAGCACAGAGCATATCCCATTTTATAAGCTCTGTTTCTCTGTGTGCAATAGTGCATTTATGGGCTGTCACTTGATTGTCCTCTGTGCTCCCTGAGGTCTGACACTATGGCTGTGTTCTCAATTCCAACCCCAGCACAGAGTCTGGAGCAGTCTGTGCTAAATAAATGGTTTTTGGATGGGTCTTTAAAACATGTTTGTACTTCTCTTTTTCCTTTAAAATCTACTGAAATAAAAAGTTTTGGCCTTCAAATTGTAAATACATACACACCTGAATCTGCTTTACATTCTTTCCAGAGCAAATAGTTTGAGATGCTAACAAGGGTGTTTAGAGAAAGTCCAGCCAGGAATTAGGCTTCCAGGTATCATGACAGCAAAAATCAGCTTCAGTCATGGCAAAATCTCATTAGTGGGAAAAAAATCTGTACTTTGCCCAACAGTGTAATGAGAGAAAACCACAACGAAATCCTTCAGATATGCTCATTTCCATTTCTTAATTATCCGGGGACAAGTTTTGAGTTCATGGACTCTTCCTTGTCTTTCTTTCACCTCCTCTCGGCTGACATTTGGGCTGTCAGAGCTTATGAGTATCTTGATTAAAGGATGGCAAGAGGAAATGAAAGGAGACAAGAAAACTGGACCAGTGAAATTCTTTTAGTTAACACGACATTTTAAAAAAAATTTTAAGAATGAAGGATGTATTACACTTATTATTGAAGAAAAGTTGTTTGATTTTCTATATAGTGTTGTTAAATAATTTGGTGTAATTCTGTAGCCCAAGCATGCTGCATTTCTTTTTTGCAGGGATAACTGACCATTGGCTACATGAAGTTTATTATACATATTTCTAGCAATAATAGCAACTGCCATTTATTGAGAGCTTATTACGTGCCGGACATTATGCTTATCATTTTTGGTGCATTCTCCCTGTGTTTCACAAAAACCCTGGGAGGGGGGCTATTATGATTCCTAGGTGGAAGAGGAAATAGTTTTAGAGAAACCTCACAACTTCTAAGTGGCAGGGCTGAAATTCAAATCCAAGTTCCTAAGGACTTCGCTCATTGGCCTCCTCAGCCTAACTTACAATGTCAGTGCCTCATCAGTATAATTCCTTTCCACATTGACAATTCTCGAAGAGATGATGAAAGTCATTTCAAGATGAAAGATATGATGAGAAAGTGACTCTAGATCTTCTAAATTGTAATCTAATACATCCCAGATTATTTCGACCATTATTTACATTTACAGAAAACATGTTCTCTTCTAAGTTAAATATAGATAATCATTGTCATTCTGACAATTTCCCCCTGGTTTCTCTGGATAAAAGAGAGGAAGCTTCTGAATAAAGTGACTGATAACGTCTGTTGTAAAATGACACTATCTCTTCGAAACAAAACTCATTTCGCGTATCAGTCTGAGAGATCTGGAGATGAGAGAGCCAGTCATAACAAGCAACCTTTCTCAGTATCAAATTTTACTGGTTGCCATAATTATGTGGTTGCAAAGAAACAGAAAGTTTCTGGGCACCAGAAAGGTTGTAGTGACTAATACTGTTCTTTGAGATCTTTAAATATTTAAGCCTTTACAAATCAGAAACTGCCTCTTTTGGGCAACAGCTTGTCAGGTTTAGTAAAGATGCTGAATTTTAATGTCACAGACAAAAAATCCTGTACCACTAATATTCTGGGTGGGACTAAAATTCCCATCACCCTGTTGCTACAGATGGTACAAGATTCACCTCCCCAACTAAATAACACATTTAATTTATAATGCAATGAGATGTGCAAAAAAATGCTTTTGGCTATGTGTTAAGAAATATCCTTAGCTGACAATGTAATGATGCAACATGCTCTAGCAGAAAACAGACAAACCAAGGAGGTTGCTCTTATGCTGTTGCTAACACCCTAGAGCAGGCAGATTATGGCATCCTATATTACACAGCAATAATTTTGTGGTACAGAAGGTATAAAGGCATGAAGATGTTTCAATATCAGGTCTAAGTGAGGGTAAAAGACCAGACAGCTATCATCTTTAAGATGAGATACACACCCAGTACTGGTCATCTAGAAGATCAGTTAATTCCTTTTGAAAAATGACTAGATTTTTTTGTTTGGTTGTCATAGAAGACTCAGAAGAACCTGAGCCATGATTTTTGCATGAGAAGCTAAATGAATTTTAGCAGACAAATTATAAATGAAAACTTTAGTTATATCTAATTTCAAAGTGATAGTTCCTTATTCACACCATTCTATGTTTTTACTCTTTTCCACTTTTCTGGGCTCCAATGCACATACCTGCTACACATATTTAGTAATGCTGTGGTCAGAATAGTCTGCTATTAGCCTAATTCAACTGATACCAACATGTAGAAAAATAAAAATTATAGCCAAAGTTGAACTGCAGGTGAATGTACTTAAAAGGCAAACAAGAGAACTCTAGACATTTCATTGAAGTGTGACACTGAAAGAGAACCAACTCTACCTTGCATTCTGGACAACCATGACTTGACTGCATTGATTCCAAGAGCGAGAATGAAGGATACAGCAGGAAAGTAGGAAAGACAGGAAGAAAAAAGTTAGGAACAGAAATAAGGAAGAAAATGTAAGAATAAAAACTAGAGGAGCTATACCATAATATATTAACAACATGAGGCAGAAAATAATCTTAGAAGTAAAGTGAAAATAATACCTCACAAGTGTAGTAAATTCCAAGGTCTTGGCCACTATAATAATTAGGAGTAATTTAATGAAAGGGCTAGGAATTGAATACGAGTAGCACATTAGCCTGCTTTTTGGTCAAATCCCACCCAGAAGGCATGTTTTGTTTGACAAATGGCATGGGGATAGCTTTAGGTGGGACCTCACTCTTCATTTCACTATAGTTCCCACCCTTTCTCTGTTACCTACTGCAGAATGGACTGACATATTCATGCCACCTGCCTGACCTTTCCAGTTATTCAAGTTTGCAACAGTCGAATTGAAACATATCCTGTAACAAATAAAGGATAACCACTCTCTTATAGTATAAAAGGTGATACTCCAGGATATTAAAGAAGATAGAAAATAAAAGACAGTGCTTTATTTTCATTCATTCATTAGCAAATGCTGATTGGAGAAATACCCTTGGCAGTCATTTCCTCTTGTCCCATAATACTGTCATTAAATAACACTGAAGGTCTAATGACCCAAATCAAAGGCAGAAAGAAGTTATCAGTTTGTCATATTCATGTTAAAAAAAATAGTGGTGGGATGAGGAATAAATAAGGAGTTTGAGATTAATAGATACAAACTACTACATATAAAATAGATAAACAACAAGGTCATACTGTGTAGCACAGGAAACTATATTCAATATCTTGTAATAAACTATAATGGAAAAGAATATGAAAAAGAATATATATACATATATATGTATAACTGAATCACTTTGCTGTATACTACAAACTAATGCAACATTATAAATCAACTATACTTCAAAAAAGTAGACAAATTACAGTTATAACTATTACATAAAGATATAAACTAACACAAAATAAAAACTTCCCTTTCCTGTTCTATATGGTTAGTTGGTAATGTCTGAATTAAATTCATTTCAGCCTGCAGAATTCTCTCTAGTATTTCTCGAAGGGCAACTCAGCTGGGAAAAAACTTTCTCAGATTTGTTTTTCTGGCAATGTCTTATTTATTTAACATTTTACTGGAGTATAATTGCTTTACTTTGTTGTGTTAGTTTCTGCTGTATAACAAAGTGAATCAGCCATACGCATATTTCTATCCCCATATCCCCTCCCACTTGCATCTCCTTCCCACCCTCCCTATCCCACCCCTCTAGGTGGTCACAAAGCACCAAGCTGATCTCGCTGTGCTATACGGCTGCTTCCCCTTAGCTATCTATTTTACATTTGGTAGTGTATATATGTTGATGCCACTCTCTCACTTCGTCCCAACTTACCCTTCCCCCTCCCCGTGTCCTTAAGTCCATTCTCTACGTCTGTGTCTCTATTCCTGTCCTGCCCCTAGGTTCTTCAGAATCATTTTTTTTTTTTAGATTCCGTATATATGTGTTAGCATACTGTATTTGTTTTCCTCTTTCTGACTTACTTCACTCTGTATGACAGACTCTAGGTCCATCCACCTCACTACAAATAACTCAATTTTGTTTCCTTTTATGGCTGAGTAATATTCCATTGTATATACGTGCCACATCTTCTTTATCCATTCATCTGTCTATGGACACTTAGGTTGCTTCCATGTCCTGGCTCTTGTAAATAGTGCTGCAATGAACCTTGTGGTACATGACTCTTTCTGAGTTACGGTTTTCTCAGGGTATATGTCCAATAGTGGGATTGATGGGTCATATGGTACTTCTATGTTTAGTTTTTTAAGGACTGTCCATACTGTTCTCCATAGTGGCTGTATCAATTTACATTCCCACAAACACTGTAGGAGGGTCCCCTTTTCTCCACACCCTCTCCAGCATTTATTGTTTGTAGATTATTTGATGATGGCCATTCTGACCAGTGTGAGGTGATATCTCATTGTCGTTTCATTTGAATTTCTCTGATGATTAGTGATGTTGAGCATCCTTTCATGTGTTTGTTGGCAATCGGTATATCTTCTTTGGAGAAATGTCTACTTAGGTCTTCTGTCCATTTTCGGTTTGGATTGGTATTTTTTTGATATTGAGCTGCATGAGCTGCTTGTATATTTTGGAGATTAATCCTCTGTCAGTTGCTTTGTTTGCAAATATTTTCTCCCATTCTGAGGGTTGTCTTTTCATCTTGTTTATGGTTTCCTTTGCTGTTCAAAAGGTTTTAAGTTTCATTAGGTCCCACTTCTTTATTTTTGTTTTTATTTCCATTTCTCAGTGATGTGGGTCAAAAAGGATCTTGCTGTGATTTATGTCATAGAGTGTTCTGCCTATGTTTTCCTCTAAGAGTTTGATAGTGTCTGGCCTTATATTTAGGTCTTTAATCCATTTTGAGTTTATTTTTGTATATAGTGTTAGGGACTGTTCTAATTTCATTCTTTTACATGTAGCTGTCCAGTTTTCCCAGCACCACTTATTGAAGAGGCTGTCTTTTCTCCATCGTATATTCGTGCCTCCTTTATCAAAGATAATGTGACAATATGTGCGTGGGTTTATCTCTGGGCTTTCTATCCTGTTCCATTGATCTATATTTCTGTTTTTGTGCCAGTACCATACTGTCTTGATTACTGTAGCTTTGTAGTATAGTCTGAAGTCAGGGAGCCTCATTCCTCCAGCTCCATTTCTATTTCTCAAGATTGCTTTGGCTATTCAGGGTCTTTTGTGTTTCCATACAAATTATGAAATTTTTTGTTCTAGTTCTGTGAAAAATGCCATTGGTAGTTTGACAGGGATTGCACTGAATCTGTAGATTGCTTTGGGTAGAAGAGTCATTTTCACAATGTTGATTCTTCCAATCCAAGAACATGGTATATCTCTCCATCTGTTTGCATTGTCTTTAATTTCTTTCATCAGTGTCTTATAGTTTTCTGCATACAGGTCTTTTGCCTCCTTAGGTAGGTTTATTCCTAGGTATTTTATTTTTTGTTGCAGTGGTAAATAGGAGTGTTTTCTTAATTTCTTTTTCAGATTTTTCATCATTAGTGTATAGGAATGCAAGAGATTTCTGTGCATTAATTTTGTATCCTGCTACTTTACCAGATTCATTGATGAGCTCTAGTAGTTTTCTGGTAGCATCTTTAAGATTCTCTATGTATACTATCATGTCATCTGCAAACAGTGACAGTTTTACTTCTTCTTTTCCGATTTGGATTCCTTTTATTTCTTTTTCTTCTCTGATTGCTGTGGCTAAAACTTCCAAAAATATGTTGAATAACAGTGGTGAGAGTGGGTAACCTTGCCTTGTTCCTGATCTTAGTGGAAATGGTTTCAATTTTTCACCATTGAGAACAATGTTGGCTGTGGGTTTGTCATATATGGCCTTTATTATGTTGAGGTAAGTTTCCTCTCTGCCTACCTTCTGGAGAGTTTTTATCATAAATGGCTGTTGAATTTTGTTGAAAGCTTTTTCTGCATCTACTGAGATTAACATATGGTTTTTATCCTTCAACTGGTTAATATGGTGTATCACATTGATTGATTTGCATATATTGAAGAATCCTTGCATTCCTGGGATAAATCCCACTTTGATCATGGTGTAGGAACCTTTTAATGAGCTGTTGGATTCTGTTTGCTAGTATTTTGTTGAGGATTTTTGCATCTATATTCATCAGTGATATTGGCCTATAGTTTTCTTTTTCTGTGACATCTTTGTCTGGTTTTGGTATCAGGGTGATGGTGGCCTCATAGAATGAGTTTGGGAGTGTTCCTCCCTCTGCTATATTTTGGAAGAGTTTGAGAAGGATAGGTGTTAACTCTTCTCTAAATGTTTGATAGAATTCGCCTGTGAAGCCAGCTGGTCCTGGGCTTTTGTTTGTTGGAAGATTTTTAATCACAGTCTCAATTTCAGTGCTTGTGATTGGTCTGTTTATATTTTCTATTTCTTCCTGGTTCAGTCTTGGAAGGTTGTGCTTTTCTAAGAATTTGTCCATTTCTTCCAGGTTGTCCATTTTATTGGCATATAGTTGCTTGTAGTAATCTTTCATAATCCTTTGTATTTCTGCAGTGTCAGTTACTTCTCCTTTTTCATTTCTAATTCTGTTGATTTGAGTCTTCTCCCTTTTTTCTTGATGAGTCGGGCTAATGGTTTATTAATTTCGTTTATCTTCTCAACGAGCCAGCTTTTAGTTTTACTGATCCTTGCTATTGTTTCCTTCATTTCTTTTTCATTTATTTCTGATCTTTATGATTTCTTTCCGTCTGCTAACTTTGGCAGCTTTTTGTTCTTCTTTCTCTTATTGCTTTAGGTGTAAGGTTAGGTTGTTTATTTGAGATTTTTCTTGCTTCTTGAGGTAGGATCGTATTGCTATGAACTTCCCTCTTAGAACTGCTTTTGCTGCATCCCATAGGTTTTCATTGTCATTTGTTTCTAGGCATTTTTGGATTTCCTCTTTGATTTCTTCAGTGATCTCTTGGTTATTTAGTAGTGTATTGCGTAGCCTCCATGTGTTTGTATTTTTTACAGTTTTTTCCTGGTAATTGATTTCTAGTTTCATAGCATTGTGGTCAGAAAAGATACTTGATATGATTTAAATTTTCTTAAATTTACCAAAGCTTGTTTTGTGACCCAAGATACGATCTATCCTGCAGAATGTTCCATGAGCACTTGAGAAGAAAGTGTATTCTGTTGTTTTTGGATGGAATGTCCTATAAATATCAATTAAATCCATCTTGTTTAATGTGTCATTTAAAGCTTGTGCTTCCTTATTCATTTTCCTTTTGGATGCTCTGTCCATTGGTGAAAGTGGGGTGTTAAAGTCTCCTACTATGTTTGTGTTACTGTCGATTTCCCCTTTTATGGCTGTTAGCAGTTGCCTTATGTATTGAGATGCTCCCATGTTGGGTGCATAAATATTTACAATTGTTATATCTTCCTCTTGGATTGATTCCTTGATCGTTATGTAGTGTCCTTCTTTGTCTCTTGTAATAGTCGTTATTTTAAAGTCTATTTTGTCTGATATGAGAATTGCTACTCCAGCTTTCTTTTGATTTCCATTTGCATGGAATATCTTTTTCCAGGAACACTCTTTCAGTCTGTATGTGTCCCTAGGTCTGAAGTGGGTCTCTTGTAGACAGCATATATACAGGTCTTTTTTTGTGTGTCCATTCAGCCAGTCTATGTCTTTTGGTTGGAGCATTTAATCCATTTACATTTAAGGTAATTATCGATACGTATGTCCCTATTACCATTTTCTTAATTGTTTTGGGTTTGTTATTGTAGGTCTTTTCCTTCTCTTGTGTTTGCTGCCTAGAGAAGTTCCTTTAGCATTTGCTGTAAAGCTGGTTTGGTGGTGCTGAATTCTCTTAGCTTTTGCTTGTCTGTAAAGGTTTTAATTTCTCTGTCAAATCTGAATGAGATCCTTGCTGGGTAGAGTAATCTTGGTTGTAGGTTTTTCCCTTTCATCACTTTAAATATGTCCTGCCAGTCCCTTCTGGCTTGCAGAGTTTCTGCTGACAGATCAGCTGTTAACCTTATGGGGATTCCCTTGTATTCTATTTGTTGCTTTTCCCTTGCTGCTTTCAATAGTTTTTGTTTGTATTTAATTTTTGATAGTTTGATTAATATGTGTCTTGGCATGTTTCTCCTTGGATTTATCCTGTATGGGACTCTCTGCACTTCCTGGACTTTATTGACTATTTCATTTCCCATATTAGGGAAGTTTCCAACTATAATCTCTTCAAATATTTTCTCAGTCCCTTTCTTTTTCTCTTCTTTTTCCGGGACCCCTATAATTTGAATGTTGGTGCATTTAATGTTGTCCCAGAGGTCTCTGAGTCTGTCCTCTTTTCATTTTTTTTCTTTATTCTGCTCTGCAGTAGTTATTTCCACCATTTTATCTTCCAGGTCATTTATCTGTTCTTCTGCCTCAGTTATTCTATTGATTCCTTCTAGGGAATTTTTAATTTCATTTATTGTGCTGTTTATCATTGTTTGTTTGCTCTTCAGTTCTTCTAGGTCCTTATTAAACATTTCTTTTATTTTCTCCACTCTATTTCGAAGATTTGGGATCATCTTTACTATCATTACTCTGAATTCTTTTTCAGGTAGACTGCCTATTTCTTCTTCGTTTGTTTGGTCTGGTGGGTTTTTACCTTTCTCCTTCATCTGGTGCATATTTCTCTGTCTTCTCATTTTGCTTAACTTACTGTGTTTGGGGTCTCCTTTTCACAGGCTGCAGGTTCATTGTCCCTGTTGTTTTTGGTGTCTGCACCAGTGGGCAAGGTTGGTTCAGTGGGTTGTGTAGGCTTCCTGATGGAGGGGACTGGTGCCTGTGTTCTGGTGGATGAGGCTGGATCTTATCTTTTAGGTGGGCAGGACAGTGTCTGATGGTGTGTTTTGGGGCGTCTGTGAACTTATTATGATTTCAGGCAGCCTCTCTGCTAATGGGTGGGTTTGTGTTCCTGTCTTGCTAGTTGTTTGGCATGGGGTGTACAACACTGGAGCTTGCTGGTCATTGAGTGGAGATGGGTATTAGCGTTGAGACATATCTCTGGGAGAGCTCTTGCCGATTGATGGGGCCAGTAGGTCTCTCGTGGTCCAATGTCCTGAACTCGTCTCTCCCACCTCAGAGGCTCAGGCCTGACAGCCAGCCTGAGCACCAAGACCCTGTGAG